>NC_041232.1:61815978-61860660 GCF_002837175.3 Physeter macrocephalus | reverse complement strand
CGGAGCCTGTGCTCCGCAACGGGAGAGGCCACAGCAGTTGAGAGGCCCGCGTAACACAAAAAAAAAAAACCCAAAAAAACCCAAAAATAAACAAACAACAACAAAAAAACTAGAATTATCAAAGAAACGTAAGGAATTATGTGTGTTTTGTACCTCCAGGCACACTCTTTGACAATATAAGTATAATTGGAGAGCTTGTTGTCACTCATTCACATCTTACAGTGAATTAATAAGAAGGATTTCCCCCCTGACAGCTGCCCAGAACCCAGGCACCTAGATGATGGGATTTCAGTTAATGGGGGTAAGTGATAAGAGGCGTAAGTTTGGACTGGGGGACAATCCTGGGAAGAGAGCAGGCCTGCTGGGTCCTGAGGGTACGCAGAGGCTTGAACCCAGGGGTTGGAGAGGATTATGACTAGGAACAAAGCACACTAACACTAACCTCTCTTTATGATTATGTGGGGACTTCTGCCCATGATTCAGGTCATAGAGAGAGTCAGGAGCATTGGTTCCCCACCCAGTGGAGCTGGGAATGGGGAATTTGTTTGGAATCCAGCCTCAAAATCCAATGTGGATCAGAGGGAGCAGCCGTGGCTCATTGGCCGGCAGCTCTGGGCAGTGACTTTGGGTGGACCCCAGTGTCCTCTCAAATGAGATTTATGGGTTCCGCCAGCATTAACCCTGTGATTCCATGTATTAGCATTAGTACTGGGCTCATTTCAAAGGTAAGGGTATTCATAGGGCCTTAAGAAGAATTTCAGACACAGTTAGGATGGCATTGGGGGGCAGAAGGGCAGGTCATTTTTTCATCCTACACCTAAGGATGACACTGAAGGAGAAACTCAGAGATACTGTCACTCACTCAGTACTGACCTCAGGTAGAGCCACTCCCTCCCTGCTCTGAAATCAGCTCCCTCCCTGTCTGTCTCTTGCAGGAGATGAAAGGTTTTTGAGACCAGAGACCTCCAAACACTCAGCTCCTTCCACCATGCTTGGGACTGTGATGCTATAGTTGCTAATTGCATGTTCGCTGAATGAAGGAACAAAAAATCCCTGAAATTTGCACCTATTAGAATTAATGCCTTAAGAGTCTGTCTTAAGGACAAGGAGATACCATTCTGAGATCTGGAATACTTGGAGCTGACATCTAATCTGGCTGTCATTTCCTACCCCTTTCCTTCAACCATTTACAGGAGGCAACTCCCACTTAACAGATGGAAAAACTGAGGCCCAGAGAAGAGATGTGACTTAGAATTTTCCATATGTAAAGCAGGAGGGGACCAGCAGTCCCCTAACATATTCTAGATTTCTTAATGTTACAGATGAAGAAATTGAGCCCCAAGGAGTGATGAAGATGGCATAAGGTCCCACAGCTCAACAATGGTGGGATAGAGACAAGAATCCAGTTCCCAAATCGCATTCCAGAGCTGCATAACAATCCTGGAGCTCAAGCAGCCCTGATACCCTGCTCCAGGTTCCCATGGCAACCATGTGGAACAAACCATCCTCTTTGGGTAGCATTGACTCATTCTTTATAATGCTTTTTTTTCCTTTAAGGGAAAATACATTTGCATGCACTTTCACCCTCCCCAAATGGACCCATTCATGAAAGGAAGAGACTAGGATACTTTCGAGAAAAGAGGTATCTAGGCAGGAAATGGAGATCCTGACTGATGAAGACCTGGGGAGACCCCTGGATTTGGGAGTGTATCTACGATGGATTAATGACTTGGAGAAAACGATTCTGGAATCTTGGTTTGGAATTCCTTGACTTATCTTTGCTACCCCTCTCTGTAGATCTCTTTCTGAGTAATAAAAGCCCTTAATTAAACAAAAATATAGTACACATTCCTGGCAGCTTGTGCTTCGCAAGAGGTTTTTACCCTATTTATTTCATCTGATCCTGCTGAGTAGATAGGGTGGGTATTGCCATTTTACAACTGGGGAAACTGAGGCCCAGGAGGTGAAGGTCACAGGGTTAGTGTGGAATTCCTCAGCAAATAGAATTCTTCTTCTCTGAAGAGAGACCAAGGAATGAGCACCTGGTACGTGTCAGACATTTGCTGGACGCCCTAGCGACACTGGGAGCTCAGCCACACGAAGCTGGAGACAGGGCCTGGGAGGAGGCAAACGGCAAACAGTTAACTAAACAAGGAACTGAAACTCTCACACGTTGTTATAGCTGCCACGGAGGGATCACCTGTAGGCACACCTATAGGGGGCCAGGGGTGTATCTCTAAGGATCTGGTGTTTAGATTGAGAACCAAAGGGTGGGAAAGAGTCAGATACGGGAAGAGGGAGAGGAGAAAGCTCCTGAGGGCACAGCAAGTATCCTGCGGAGGAAAGTGGTGGCATCCTCAAGGAAGTGAACTGTGAACGGAGGCCAGTGAGAATCCAGTGTGGAGCAGGGAGGGGAGGAGGGGACTAAAGGTGAGATGGGAGGAGTGGACAGGGCCCAGATTATTCCAGGCCTTACAGGCCAGGGGAAGATGCATGAACGCAGTCAAATGCACCTTTGTCACATATACCCAAACGTGGGTGTTCACACACACAACCGTGCATTATCCTTGCACATACATGGACACACGTGCTTAACATGTCCACACACCACTTATACACATAATAAACATATATGATCATGCATATATACCCGAAGCACATCTGCGCAACCCCTGATGACATACTGTCACAGGTGCTAAAACATACCCGCGCACACCTACACACGCACAAATGCACTCCTGTGCCCATTCATAGACAGACACACAAAAGCATGTATATGCACATATGATCATGCATATATACCCGAAGCACATCTGCGCAACCCCTGATGACATACTGTCACAGGTGCTAAAACATACCCGCGCACACCTACACACACACAAATGCACACTCCTGTGCCCATTCATACAGACACACAAAAGCATGTATATGCACACTCTCTTGCACACACATGCTTTGTTTCATAAATGCACGTATTTACGCACACATGCCCACTCACACGTGCCCACGTACAGCTCACAACAAGCCCAGCTCAGATGAGCTCTCAGCTACAGATAAACTTCTCTGCTGGTTGGTTATAATCTTTCATTGGAACTGACACATTGATAGCCCCAGTTTTTCTAGGAAGTGACCTTCACGCCGGCTATTGATTTCCAGTGGCTATCAGGCTCCCGCCACTGGAGTGACAGGCCCGGTCGGAGGTCAGCCTTTAAATAAAGCTTCTGGATTACTAAGTATCAGGCACTCCAGTGAAAATGGAAATTGGCAGCCCTGGCTCTTTTTACGTGGCCTGCTCCTATGGATGGGGTTTCAGCCCTGGTGAACCAGTGACTACCTCCTGTTCCTGCACCCTGCACCACCGCAGCCCCAGGGTACTGGGGGTGTCCACAGGTTTTTGTCCTGCAGGGGAACTGGGCTGAAGGCTGTGGGTGGCAGCAGTTGCCAGGGCCTGACACTTCCTGGATTCTGTTTTCCAGCAAAGCCCGGGCTGTCTTCCTAAGCCCAGCATTCTGGTAACAGACAGCTACTACAGGCCCCAGAGACCCACCGGTGACTCTCCTTGTGGTCTTGGGCAGGTGGTGTCACCTCTCTGGACCTCAGTTACCTGCCACCCCCACTTCCTGCCTCATCCACACACACTCATACATCCCTTTCTATTTCACAACGCTGTGGTCCAGATAAATGAGTCGGTAGAGGTGTGTTGAGTTGCATATAACTCAATGTTTTAAAAGTATTACAATTTGCTAATCACAAAATTCTACTGAATTACATTGTGTGTTTACTGGATGACCCACCCTTAGATTGTTGCAGCATCATAAACAGCTGCAAAGGCTGCCAGTTTCCTGCATTTCTTTGCATCCTTCCAGCACAAAAGTCTGTCCCTTTCTGGCTCTACCTGCCCATTTTATGACCATCACAGCCTGTGTGGTTCTGCAGTAGACGAGGTCATTGAATGAAGTTTGCAAGTCCTGAAGGGAGGATAAACAGGAATTGGTTATTTGGCAAAGGAGGTGATCTCTTCAACAAAAATCAGAGAAGCAAGAGTTGCTGGCTCAGATTAGCCACTGGTGTTAATGGGAAGAAGGCCAAAGATCTGGGTGAGTACATGAACCGGGCTCTTAGCCACAACTTGCACCCCCAGCCTGTGTCACAGCGAGCAGGACACTCAATTCAGGGAAGGCATCGAGGAGTTCAGGGTCGGTGGTGCAATTTATATCCGAGGTGGCACTGTTTCGCTGGCTTGTGTATAACCTAACGCTTACTCCAGAATCCATGACACACTTCTGGGGATGGAAACAGGTTCTTTTACATGACAAATACAAAAGATGTTCAGAAATTTGTCACTTACTTAGAGAGTGCGAGGTAATTTATAATTAAAGACTTAGCATATAACTGTTAAAATAGCATTGGCAACCGCTTGACAAAGTTCCTATTATTTAATATAAATATTTTACTTTTTACTGTGACTGAATCCACAAGCATGTTCACTGTGGTTTAAGAGGCTCTAAAATACCCTGTCTGATGGGAATCTCCTGGCGGTCCAGTGGTTAGGACTCGATGCTTTCACTGCCGGAGGCCTGAGTTCAATCCCCTGGTAGATCTCGCAAGCTGTGTTGCATGGTCAATAAATAAATAAATAAACAAGCAAATAAATAAATGCAATGCAATGCAATGCAATGCAATACAATACCCTGAGAGTTCCACACCAACGTGGTAAAGTGACTGAGATGGGTTTCTCTCTTTAGGGGTCTTTGTACAATGTCAGCATCCCTGGGAGGTGTCCTAAGTCCCTCTACACCCTGGGTTGGGTCTTGTGTGTCAGTACCATTGTGGGGCTCCAGGACACAGAACGGGGAGCCCTGGGGAAGGTGGGCTACGGGGATAAGGCGGCCTTCATGAGGCAGTGGAAACAGTGGGAGGGGATGCTATAAACCTCCTTTGCCCCAGGCCAAGGGTGTGCAATCCTAAAACATTCAGGGGCCAGCATGCTGGGTTTGCCAAGCCCTTCCACAGGAAACAGAAAGAAATGGGGGACTTCCCTAGTGGCACAGGGGTTAAGAATCCGCCTGCCAATGCAGGGGACAAGGGTTTGATCCCGGGTCTGGGAAGATCCCACGTGCCACAGAGCAGCTAAGCCCGTGCGCCACAACTACTGAGTCTGCCCTCTAGAGCCCGCGAGCCACAACTACCGCGCCCACTTGCCACAACTACTGAGCCCGCATGCCACAACTACTGAGCCTGCATGCCACAACTACTGAAGCCCACGTGCCTACAGCCCGTGCTCTGCAACAAAAGAAGCCACCACAATGAGAAGCCCACACGCCGCAATGAAGAGTAGCCCCCGCTTGCCGAAACTAGAGAAAGCCCGCGCACAGCAACAAAGACCCAACGCAGCCAAAAATAAATAAATAAATTTATTTTTAAAAAAAAAGAAATGGGGGTAAGAGCCCAGACCAGACATCAGACACACTGATTTCAAACCCAGCTCTGCCACTTCCCAGGTGAGTGACCTCGAGCAAATCACTTCCCCTCTCTGAACTGCAGTTTCCTTATCTGCAAAGTGGGGTCAGGAATTCCAACCACACAATGGATGGCCTTGAGGATTAAGAAAAACGTTGTTCATAAAACGCCTGCCATCTATCTATGCTGTTCAATAAGTGGTTATCATTTGGGGGACTGGCATATCTGCCATAGTCATAGCTCAACCTACCCACTGCCCAGTTGATCTCATAGTTACAGCAACTTTCAGCGGGGGTGATTTTGCTTCTCCTCCAGGCGACAATTCAGTAATGCCTGGAGTCATTTTTGGTTGTCACAATGGAGGGACAGGTGTCACTGGAATCGAGAGGGTGGAGGTCAGGGATGCTTCTGAATGTCCTACGACACCCAGGACAGTCCCCACAACAAATAATTGTCAGGCTCCAAATGGCAATAGTACAAAGTTAGGAAAGCCTAAGCCAGACCCCCTTTCTCTAAGCACTGGATTTTGAGGGCTCTGTCTTCCCCTCAGCGGCTTCAGCACTGCAGCTCTGAAACCCTCCAGTTCCTGAGCACCACAGAGACGCAGGGACTGCATAGGGAGCTGCTGCCTGCCTCCCTCAGCCCGAGGCCACTCAGCCAGATGGCAAAGGGTCAGCAGCAACCAAACATCTAATGATGTGTGACAAGTATGGCCAGACAGCAGACCCAGGCTGGGCCCCTTCGAGGCCACCCATTGGGCAAGGGGGACTCATAAATAACAGCACAGTGACAGCCCGAGTCTTGCTCAGTGGGAGGTATGGCGCTCCGCCCACCTCCCAACCCCTGGGGCAAGCCCTTTATGGGACAAGGCTCCAGCAGGAGGGCCTCAGACCCCATGCACAGTGAATGTGCTGGTGAGACACAGAGGGACCTGTCACTAACACATCTGTCCAGACCGCTTTACAACATTCAACTCTATCCCTGGTGGTGAACTATTTCCTCGTCTCTGATCTGGTGCACTCTGGGGCTTCAAAGCACTCACCCAGCAAAGCATCTGAGTTGGAAGGCAGAGTGGCATAGCAGTGAGGGTGCTGAATCTGAGTCTGAGCCTCCATTTCTTCATCCGTTGAATGGGGGCATCGAGCAGCAAATGTGGTAATTCATGGGAAATTATGTTCACAGCAATAAACTAATGAAGGAATGATGATGATAACGATTATGATTATGCAGCCATTTGGGAGAGGGGAATTTATATTTGAAAAAAACATACCTTCTGATGCTCCAAAATATTAATCAGTTTTTAGGGTTTTAGGCAGTTCCAGGTAGGCTCTTTGCAGTAATAATAGGAATGATGATGACTGTATTAAATAGCACTTTTATTTTCACATTTATCTTTCTCAAGCCTCATGTGTCTTAAAATGGGACCCGTTTCCAATGATGTGTATTCTTCTAAAACAAAAGTGAATAAAACACAATAAACAGGTGACACACAGACTGACTTTGCTTTTTTGTTCATTGAGGTCTTGGTTCAGATGGCTTGCTGGCATCGGGTTGAGGGCAGGCGGGGGAGGCACGGAACGGCGCTTGGTGCCGCTAAGCATAGCACTCAGCCTTTGGGATATTTGGGGTCTCAGTTTTGTCATTTACAAAATGGGGGTAATTATGTCTTCCTGACTCTCTCAGAGCTGCCAGCTCAGTGAGAACATGTATGCACAAGGGAATATTAGCATCACAATAATTATCTTCTTCATTATTATTAATTATTATTCATAATGATGTTTGCAAGTTGGAGCTCCTCCAAAGCTCCATGTCTGTGAACAGTTTTTACATACTTTCACAAAAATCTACGTGTGCCTGTGATGATGAAGAAACTGACACTTGGAGCACTCGTTCTGAAACCTAAGCTGATTCTTTAAGACTCCAGACAAATCCCCAAACCCCTTCTCTTTTTCTCAGGCTGGAAAAAAGGGCTCTGGAGAGGGCGCTCCCTCAGGGACCCTACCTTGTAAGTCTTCTATAGAGATGGCTCTGTTGGCCCAAGACCTTGATACTAGCTTTCAGCCAAGAGCACGTTTTTGCAGGGAGGGTTATAAATCAAAGCCTGGGTTCTAATGAAACTGCTGACACCCTTTATCTGTAACAGTGTGCACCCAGGCACCACTTGTGAGAAATTAGATGCACAGAGAGAGCATTCAAGGGAGCGGACACCTGGAGGGTCCCTCTCCTGCGCCTGGTCTAACCCCTCCCCTTCCTCTCTCCATCTCCTTCTTTCTCTCCTCCTCCCTCCCACCCTTGCTCCTTTTGCTTTTTATAATTCCTCCAGAAATCTTTCACTGCCGCCCCATTCTGCAGCTTCTTTAGGAGTCAGCCTCATGGCCAAGCTGCAGATCCTGCCTCCCGGCTCCCTAGGCAGACCCCTCTCCCTGGCTCTCTGCAGGCCACCTCTCAGGCCGATGGCACAGAGCTGCACTGTTCTAGGCAGCAGAGGTTGGTGAAGGTAAGGCCCTGGGTTCTCCCAGGACACTGTTCCAGTCCTGGGTTGGCCGCTTCCTGACTGCATGACCTTGGGTGAGGTATTTAACCTCTCTGAGACTCAGTGCCTGTATCTGTAAAATGGGGATAACCGCACCTCTCTTGGGAGGATGTTAGGAGGACTGAATGAGATGGATGCCAGGTGAACAGTGCTGGTCCGGGAGGTGAAGGGAGCAAAGGGGCAGCAGAAGCTCAAGTTGTTGAGGACTTTTCTGGCTACCTTTAGGGGACCAGCCCTCCATCAGCTCCGGTTTTATACTGAATCATAGATAGTTACTCCCACAGTTTGATTTAAGAGATACTAAAAAGGGCATATCTATGCCCAAATATCTTTACAATTGAGGCCATTGATAACCAAAATTTTAGAAATAGAGGCCTGATAGAAATAAAGAACCATTTATCTGGGGGTTATTAGGTCTGCAACTCTGGAGACACAGATTTAAGAAACACTGGAATTGTGCTCTGCTGGACCTCAAAATGGGGGGAGGCCTATAAGGCCCCAAACCACAAGGTTACACAAGTTGTTTGTCAAGCATTAGCACTGGAGGGCTTCCCTGGTGGCGTAATGATTGAGGGTCCGCCTGCCGATGCAGGGGACACGGGTTCGTGCCCCGGTCCGGGAAGATCCCACATACCGCGGAGCGGCTGGGCCCGTGAGCCACGGCTGCTGAGCCTGCGAGTCCAGGAGCCTGTGCTCAGCAACGGGAGGGGCCCCAACAGTGAGAGGCCCGCGAACCGCAAAAAAAAAAAAAAAAAAAAAAAAAAAAAAGAATTAGCACTGGAGCTGGCAAGAAGTGAGGGTGCTTATTAAGCAAGGATTGGTTGGGGTTTGAAATGATTACATTGTTGCAAAGGGCGGAACTTTGAAACTACAAGGTTGCAGCCAGCAGCTGGTAGCAGATATTGTTTTGAAAATGGCAGGGATTTTCCTTGTGTTTGATACAGTTCAGAAATTTCAGGTTCTCAGTGATGCAGGAGAGTGTCTGAAACCACATCCACAAGGGCCACCTGGCTCCATTTTGGATGCCTGGACCACAGTTACACCATTGTGATTTTTAAATGGCTTTGAATATGTCATCACCATTCATTTCACCATTAGCAAGTCATCTGATTAGAAGTCATCCAGGGCCTGGCGTGATGCTAGGTGGCTGGAACCCGCTCTCACTTGATCACCCTGAGGAGACGTTTGCCCCATGTTCCTAATTCCTCCGCGTGAGTTAACAGCAGGCTTGTCCTTCAACAGGCAGATGAAGTTTCTAAGCCTTGTCCAGTGTGAGTCAATCCCCAAACCACTGACCCAATGGAAATAAAACCCCATTCTTCCCTAAATCCCCCAGCTGGTACTCCTCTCTCCCTCCTTAGAGCTCCTGTAGCTTTTGCTAATTTTACTGCTTATTTAGCATGGGACAGAGACAGTAATCTCCTCTACTAGACTGTATGCCTCCTGTGGGCACAGAACATGGCCACAATTTCTTGAAATTTCCTAGAGGAACTTGCTTCACCAGTTTAGTCTAATTATCATGATCTGGTGACTTTCTAGTAAAACATTTAATCCCTGGATGGTCAGCTGCCCATCTGCTCCATGCTGCCTTTGCTCATATCTCACTGAGCAGAGCAGGTCATGTGGTCCTCAGGGCAGGATATAGACTCCTTCCAAGTAAGTCAGGGCTCACAGGGAGGGACACCAAATATGTTGAAGAACAATACAATCTATCACAGGCCTAGGATAGTATCTTACAAAGGTGTTTGTTGCTCGGTAAATATTTAATGGGGATGATGAGCCGACTATCTTAAGACAAATATTTTTTTTAGCATCTTTATTGGAGGATAACTGCTTTACAATGGTGTGTTAGTTTCTGCTGTATAACAAAGTGAATCAGTTATACATATACATATGTCCCCATATCTCTTCCCTCTTGCATCTCCCTGCCTCCCACCCTCCCTATCCCACCCCTCTAGGTGGTCACAAAGCACCGAGCTGATCTCCCTGTGCTATGCGGCTGCTTCCCACTAGCTATCTATTTTATATTTGCTAGTGTATACATGTCCATGCCACTCTCTCACTTCGTCCCAGCCTACCCTTCCCCCTCCCTGTGTCCTCAAGTCCATTAAGACAAATATTTGAACACATCATTTTAGCATGGTTGTTAAATCTAAACCAGCCAACTAAATGTTGGGGTACTAAGTCTTATGGTCAGCAAGAAACTTAAACCAACTAAAGTCTCTAGCTAGAATGTGATAGAACCAGACTAGACACAGCCCTGTTGTTCACTTGTGGAAACGCTGCTGTGGGGCAAATTAGACCTGTTCGCTATCGCTCTGGAAGGCAGGGCTAGGATCCAAAGAAGGGGTGGGAGTTATAGGATGTAGATTTGGCTTCATAGAAGAAAATGCCCCCAGACCTAGAGTCTCCGTCACAAGGATGAGGCTGTGAAGTCCCTGCCCTAGCGGTGTGAAGTCAGGGGTGGACTATCTTTGGGGCGGCTGGAGAGGGGGGTCTCTGCAGTGTATAGCAAGTTGAACTAGAGGCCCAGGACTGATTCTTACAGCTTTAAACATCTGTCACAAACCTCAAAGGAATATGCATGTCAGTTATGGACCCAACACTCACATTCCAAAACAAGCAGGAGTAGAGTAAGACAAAATTTTTTAAAGATTCTAAAACATGTGTTGTGAGATTTCAGAAGGAGGAGACAGGACGGAGCCCTTCCTGGAGGTACGGGGACCTCAGCTGGATCTCAAAGGAAAAGACCAGGAAGACACATAGGGGTTGGGGGTTAGAGAGGGTAGGTTGCAGAGCAAAGGGCTGGTTAGGGCAGGGCTGTTGGAGGTGAGGCATCCCCTTCCTTATCTCCCCTCTTCCTCCAGGACACAGGATCCCTGGGTGGTGAAAGAAACACAGTGTGCCACTGCCGCCTTTCATATCCTTTCCTCATTTCAGGTTTGCATATTATTTTCCTGCAAACTTTTTTTCCCTTCCTTTGCCACTCAGGCTTTTGTTGGTGTAACCTCAATTTCTCGCTGCCTTTCAAAGCTTTTATTTCCCAAGTGGAAGGAAGGAACTTTTAATGTCACGCTAGGTCCTTAGCCAGACCAGTTGTCTTTCGGAATCAGTCAGGGGCTCCAGGCGGCTGGGGAGAGTGGGAGGTTTGGCCGAGAGAGGGAGAGAGTCGATAGAAGGAAAACAGCAAGTGCAACGGATGAAGGTCCCCGAGGTGATTTGCAAATCTGCTGAAATCCTGAACAAGCTTTGATTTAACCCAAGCTTGAAATGGCTTTTATTTACTGTCTATTGTGGAATAAATGACATCTCATAAACAGGCTTTATCCATTACCCCAGAATGGAGAGCACAGTGTTAGGGACATTTTATCCTCTTGATATCAAAGGAGATATGCCGGGGTGTGTTATTACAAATAGAAAAATCAATGCGGAGACACACACATCTGAAATTTCATTTTCGTTGAACCACATTTTCAAAGGGAAAAAAAAAAAGGCAATTGCTAATAAAAATGACTACAGAACTGGAGGATTTACCAAGCTTGAGCGAAGGACCAGCTGGGACTAAGCCCAGACAGTGAATAAATCGTGCTCTGTCCTGGGGCTGTTTCGCACTCACCCTCTGGGCAACCCGGCCCCACCTAGGGATGACCCAGAGCAGAGTCACTGTCCCCAGGCAGTCATGCCAGTGTCTGAATACTGCGTGTGCCCCCAGGGCTGCTCTCTCTCCCTGTCTCCAGTCCTCTCACACAGCCACACAGCTGGCATCAGACCACGTGGAAAACCCCAGAAATATCGAGCACTGCTGTTTCCTCCAGGCCTTTACCTCCTTCATGGCGGAGTCTTGGACACTTCCATATCTTGTGGGAAAGCGGAAAGGCTCCCAGGGAGTGAGGAAGGAAAGTCAGCCAGACTCTGGGAAAGGCTCCCATTGAGGTTCCAGCCATTTTCACCAACCCCTCCTTCAGAGAAAGCTGGTGAGAGGTAAATACGTCCATCTTTTCATAAGATTTTCTTAAAGTCACATCCCTGGGCTCCCATCTTTGTATCACGTTGCGTAGCCCTGTATCAGGGTGACTCTGGTTTAGAGTCTTGTTTCCCCACGAGGTTGTACACTCAGAGAAGCCCGGGACCAGGCCTGATGCTACATTCCCCTTGCCAAGCACTGCGCTGACACATAATAGCTGCTCAATTATATGCAGGAGGAGAATGTGCAGGCCTGGAGAGGGGATAAGTACAGCGGCCTGGACACCGCACCTGGGCTAGACTGACCTCAGCCTTCTGAGGACAAGTGCTCTGGTTCTGGTCGGCAGCTCCTGCCTTGAGGCCAAACCCACGTGGAATTTGCCGGTTCCATACAGTTGTACTGGGTTCAGGAATGCCTAACTCCATGGGTGGAGGAAAATGGGCCAGTAGATTGGATTTAAGGCCTCACAGTAAATCCTTACCTGCCTCCTGAAGAAACAGTGGTGTTGGTCAGAGAGTGACCAAGAACGAAGAGCCAGACATAAGCCCAGGCTCCCTCCTGGACCAGAGCAAACCCTCAGCATTTGAGGGCTGCCTGGGGTCAGAGATCACTTCCTCTAACTCTACTTCCTGAGAGATGACGACACCAAGGCCCAGAAAGGGGAGTTAATTTTTTCCTAGTCACACAGGAGATTGTGGCCAGGTGGGGGGGGTCAACATTTTTAAGCTTCGACTCCCAGTCCTGGACCCTTTGCTCTGCCTGATAAGAATCCAGGGAGAGAAAATAATGAGGAAGGATCACGCATCGCAACTTCATTGCAGAGACCATCGTGATGTCGAGATGATTGTTTTTTAAAGAATTCAATGATAAATGATTGAGAAAGTATCCACACTGTACAAATGGTAAGAAATTTTGCTCTTTCTAAGCAGGCACGGGTCTTGTTTTCTCTACAGCTTTACTTGGGTGAAGGCCACCAATCGGATCGGGAAAGGCTGATTCCTGAAGAATATCGGGAAGACAACTCCCTATGAGACGTGTCTCCGCTCCCTCAGAGACACGGGCTGCCTGCTTCTTTCCTGCATCTCATAAAGGTTTAAGAGAATAGCCTCCACCAGCCAATACAGCAGCGATTCTGCCTGAAATAGGTGGCAGTATTTAAATACGGTTTCAATAGCAAGAAAAAGTCTCCTTGGACGTGGTCTGTGATGTAGTTATCAGGAGGAGAAATTTGCAGAACCCATTAGCTGCCACTCCTTCCCCCAGGAAATCCCTTGTTTGTGGAGCGTGAATCTCTCTGGCTTTTGCTGGCTTTTTCTCTCTGGATTGTCTGGGTAAACATCTGCCTCGCACCGTGTGTTTATAAGAAGAGGCATTTGTGGCTTTGATTGTTTAGGGGTTTCTGCAGAACACGCGTGCTCTTTCTCCCTCCCCCACCCCTTCCATCTCCACACTGCCCGTTCTCCTGAGCAAACAACCACTGACGTCTATTTTGGTTTTCTTTGGCATTACAGTGCATCCTTCTGTCCAGAGCAGGGAAGAGATCCACCACCACCCAGTTGCTCCCCCTTGCGATAAAGAGTTTTCCATAGCAAGGGCAGTATATCTTAATTGTATTGTTATTATTATTTATTACACAAAATTTTTCAAGCATCTTCTGTGTATAGTATTGAGGTGGATATGGCGAACTGTACCAAGAGTCCCAATCCCTGTCTCAAGGAGCTTATGATCTTGTTGAAGGGACAGAGCTTGTACACATTAAGAATAAGGTCTTTACTTACAAGAGGACTGCAGAACTTTGCAGGGGCAGGGAATCTGTCACTGGCCTTCTTACTGTCAGCCAAGTTGAGCCTCTCATCTTGAGTCCTCAGGTAATTCAAACCCACCCCTGGACCAGGTCCTTCAGTTGTCTACTTCTGGGAGAGAATGTGGTGCACAGTTTCTTTTTATTCTCCCAAGTCTTCTTGCATGGCTGACTCAGGCCACTGGTAATTATCATCATAGTAAAAACTCTATTAACTGGAACACAACAAAATTCCTGATAGATGAGTTTTTTTTTTCTTTTCATCACTCAAATTTAGGTCAGACGCAAATCACAAGAAAATAATGTTATCAAACACCTAGTAAAAAGAAAAGAAAGACAAAAACAAAGCTTGCTCAGGTGTAGTCCGGGTTCCCCACCTGTTTCACCTCCAGTGACAGCTTGAGCAGTGAGCACTTCTGCCTTCAGAGAAATGACCAGAAGGACCCATTGTCAGTCAAGAAAAATGTGTGATGCCAAGTGGTGGAGGTTTCCTGCCAGGGGAACCAGACCCAGATATTTAAGAAATGTTTCTCACATCTGAAAGGGTTTCCCTCCTTATATTCAGCTTCTAAAAAAACCCAGTCCCCAGTTCCATTTGCCCATCCTGGGTGTTCTAGCGTAAAGAGGGTTAAGGTTTAGATGATCTGCACAGGTGACAGCTGAGGCTGTCTTCAAGTCGCTGCTAGATGGGAGACCCAAGTGCCTGTCCAGTGTCTGACATCACCTAGCTGGTGACCTTGGATCAGCCACTCAGCCCCTCTGGCCTCCACTGTAGCTGATTTCTAATGACCTGT
Source organism: Physeter macrocephalus (assembly GCF_002837175.3). Classification (NCBI taxonomy): domain Eukaryota; kingdom Metazoa; phylum Chordata; class Mammalia; order Artiodactyla; family Physeteridae; genus Physeter; species Physeter macrocephalus. Next base: position 61,846,108 of record NC_041232.1, on the reverse strand, counting down.
CCATGACGAAGGGTCAAAGGCTCCATGAAGTAATTAGGTCATGCTAGATCCCAGCAACTTTTAAAATCTGGTGGTTTTTTCAGTACCACAAAGAAATATCTATACTCCCATGTTCATTGCAGCATTATTCACAATAACCAAGATATGGAAAGAACCCAAGGGTCTGTCAATAGATGAATGGGTAAGGAAATAGTACACACACACACACACACACACACACACACACACACACACGCACACACATTGGATTATTATTCAGCCTTTTAAAAAGGAGATACTGCCATTTGTGACATGAATGTCATAAAAGACATGCTAAGTGAAATAAGCCACAAGCAGAAAGAAAAATACTGCACGATCTCACTTATATGCAGAAGCTTAGAAAGTTGAATTAAAGAAGAGAGTAGAAGGGTGGTTACCAGGGGCAGAGAGATGGGGGAAATGAGAGATGCTGGTCAAAGGGTACAAAGTTGCAGTTGTATAGGATGAATAAGTCTAGAGAGCTAATGTACAGCAAGGTGACTGTCATTAATAATACTGTATTTTATACTGAGAATTTGCTAAGAGAGTAGACGTCAGGTGCTCTCACTCCAAAAAATTAACATAAAAATGGTAACTCTGTGAGGAGGTGGATATGTTAATTAGCTTGAGGGTGTTATATATAAATATCAAAACATCATGTTGTACTTCTTAAATATATACAATTGTTAAATAAATAAAATGTAAAAATCTGCTGATTTCTGCCCTGGATGTATATGCCCTTTGAGAATCTCCTTTGTACTCACTGGGGCCAGGTGCCAGCTCAATGTCTGACCTTGCTGTTGTCATTTGATGATACACTAATACCTTGTTGCAGAAATATAACCAGGGCTCCTGGGAGTAGAGAGTTGGCCAGCAATGAAAAGACAGCTCTGGCTTGACCTGTAATGCCTTCTTCATTTTATTTAGTGAGAAATGTTTAGGACAATATATTAACAGTAATCAATTCAGGGTGATTGTTCCCAGGTGTTTGTTTGTTTGTTAGATCTTTATTGGTACTTTTTGAATTTTTAATAATTTCTCAAAATAAAAATTATAATTTAATTAAAGGGCAGTGTAAATTTAATAAGAGCCATTGCCTGATCAGTCTACTGGCTCTGATCAGGGACAGAGAGAGATGTGGTCAGACAGGGCACTTGGGGCACAGGTGTTCATTTCCTGTTCTCTAAATTGCACTGTACATTGCATACGCTTTGTGTGTATATGGAATATTTCGTTCTAAAAATTATTTTGGAATGACCCCATATAGAAACATTGACATTTAGCTTTGAAGTTTGAAGTTATCTCTCCGTGAATAATAAAAGGCCTATATGATACTGTGCTGTCCAGTAGAAATATAGGGCAAGCCACATGTGTGATTTTAAATTTTCTAGTAGTCACATTTTAAAAAGTAAAACAAAACAGGTGAAATTTATTTTAATACTATATTTTATTTAACTCAATATATCCAACTTATTGTTATTTCAACATGTAATCAACATTAAAAATCTTACTATTTTATATTCTTTTTTGTTGAAGGGGGCCACTAAATTTTGGAAATCAGTGTGTAGTTTACACTTACTTCTCAGTTGCCACTGGCCAGGGAACCAGGCAGTCAAACCCCTGGAGTCTGGGGCCCCCTGGGCTCTCTCTCTGTACCAGGCATGCAAGATGGCCCCAGAAGAACCTCGCCTACCCCCACCTGGCCTCTCCTTTCTGTTCTGGGATGGGGACCCTCCCTCACAGGAAGCAGCCACCCACCCCACCACCAGAGGGCCAAGGAAAGAGGGCGAGTGGCTGCCATTTTCCCCCAGGCAGCGGGTGGTTCTGCAGGCAGAGAAGCAGCCCTTGCGGCTTCTCTGGGCTGTATACTGAGGAAGACTCACAGGTCAGCTTGCTTTCAAGGGAGTGAGGGTGTAGACGGTCTGGGAGAAAATGACAAGCAATAAGAAGCAGTGTTTGCAGCTCGTGCTGGCTCTTGGTTCCCAGCCAAACGCTGCGGGCAGGTGATGGATGCCCTAGGGCGGCCCCAGACTGCAACACCCATGACCGCTCGGCCGCTTGGGAATCAAACCTGCCTGGGAAGGGGCCTGCTCCCTTGTCACGTGGAGGAATCCACATCGCTGGCTGCGACATCAAGTCTGCACGAGGCTGGGGTATTCTGGGCACGGGCACAAAAATATCCCCAATCGGATTTGAAATATGGCATCATTCTGGGGGAGGTTTGGGACTCCTGAGAGGTCAGTTCTCTGGGCTCAGGGAACAGGACCTGAGCACCGCTCCTCCCTGCTCCAGAGCCCTGCCCCCAACCCAGCTGTTAGGGGGGGTGATGTTTAAGAGGACTTGCGGCTTAAACCAAAAAAATGGTGAAACCGAGTAACAAAGATGCTTCCTGGGGTTTCTGAGGACAGACACCTTTATATATATATATATGAAATAGGGCATGTGGGGGAGATATAGATAGATAGATAATAGGACACGTTGGAGATGTATAGCTATAGGTCTCCTATGTGTCCTATTATCTATGAAATATATATGAAATACACAAGAATAGGAGATGTACATTTTATCAGAAAGAAGGGTCAGGTTGCAGTTGCAACAAGCAAAGTCCGGCAGTCCACACAAGCACGAAGCTCTGCTCTGAGGCTGGTGGAAAAAATGCAATTTACCTTTGGGTGGTGGTGCTGGGATTCCCATTTAAAAGTCTAAGCTGGCTGATTATTTATTGATGTCTCTGTCTCCATAGCTGTCTGACTCTTACTGGTTGGAAGAAGCTCCTGTGTGCCTAGAGGATTTTTTGATTTAAGTTCTTTTCAGTCTTTTTCCCCTCAGGTGTTAACCAATGAGACTAGACTTTGACAGAAGTCGGCTTCTCCCCCTCCACCCCGCCTCAGCTACCCTTACTTTACGTTGTGAAATAAAATTAAGTACCAAGAGAGGCTATCAAACAACGGGGACTGACATGGTTTTTGGCTTTATTTTTTTATTTACAGGAAGAGTGAGAATAATGCATTGGACTCACTCATATTTTACAGTGAATATGCCTCCAAATCCTATCAGGACACAAATACAGGCAATTTAATGAATACACAGGGCTCATTCTAGATGGTTCTGTCCAGTGCTCTTGCTGCTAGCCCAGAAGTGGTCCTCGAAGCTGCACGTTTTCCTCAGTTCTTTGAAGTCAGAATGGTTTGGCCTCCCTACCTCAGTTGGCTCATCTGTAAAATGGAATGATGGTCTCTTACTCATGCCAGGACAGGGGACTGAGGTCCCGGCCAGTTGTAATACTCATGATTCCATGAGCTGGAAACTTCCTTTCAAAGATTATCCCACAAGTGCCATCAGCCTAAGCAGCCCTTATTTTGGCAAGAACCTCGCCTCCCCTACCCCCAGCCTTCACCCTTGCCCTCATTGTGGGCCACCCTCCTCCACTCCAGCCCCCCTAGGGGGAAGGTGCAACCACTCCATTCTGGAAGTGATAGATGGAGAAATAGATAGCACCTAGTGAGCCTAGTCAAGCAGAACACGCAGCCTCTGAGGAGCTTCTGACCATTCAGGTGGGTCCTTCTGGACCAACAGGGCACATGCTAGGGCCAACCTCTCCTGCAGTGAGGAAGACTGAACCTAAATCACCCCCTTCTTAGGCAGGCAAAGACTTGACCCTAAATTCCTCCGACACGAGCAAAGACCTGTCCTCTGGGGCACGATTTCTGTGTGGAAATGTCCCTCATCTTCCTGGCCCCCTGGGAGATGCCTAAAAGCCATTGACCAGGAGATACACTTTTTCATTCATTTGTGCTGGGGCAACTCTGCTGCCCCTCAGGGGACTTCCTGTCTAGTGGGGGAGACAGATGTCAACAATCCTGCATATGCATCACTTGGGCGCAAGCCCTGACAAGAGCCTCGAGGGGTGAGCACATTGTGGAATGGGTTTAACGGCCACCTGGAATGGGAGGAGAAAACATGCGACTTTCCTCCTGTTTCCTTCCCTGTGCTGCCAGCCAGTGGCCCTGGGTGGAGCTTTTCCTGAGGGCAGGTGTTGGTGAGGCTGGGACAGATATGGTGAAGGAGGAGGAGGACTAGGCCCCTCAGGAGAGGCATTCTGAAATCCAATGTCTGGCCCAGACAATCTTTCGGTGGACTTTGCTGTCAAAAAAACAAAACAAAGCTGGTCAAATCTCAGCATCTCAGGAAAACTTCTTAACTTCTTTGTGCTTAGGGTTTCTCATCTGAAAAAGGAAGACACACAACTGGTCACTTGCTGTCCCACTCTCTCTGGTGGCCAAAGCAGGGCTCTGGGACCCAGCTGGTTACTACTGGGGCCTGAACATACCTGGGAAACAGGGGTGCCATGGCTTCAGAGCCCTTGGACTATAAGCCGCCAGGCCTGAGCCCAGAGGTCACACATTCTCAAGGGTCCATCCTCACATGCAGAGCCCTTGACCCACTCAGAGGGGCTTCCCTGCCAGTGTGTGTGTGTGTGTGTGTTTGTGTGTGTGTGTGTATGTGTGTGTAGGAGATTTTCCAAGGGAACCAAGGCCAGAGCTTCTGACAAAAGGGCCAGGATCAATTCCAATCTCCAACCAGGGAAGGTGGTATGGACATTTCTGTAGGCAGGGAAGGTAAAATATAATACTCTCTATTTGTAGAGCACTTTTTTCTTTAACATCTTTATTGGAGTATAATTGTTTTACAATGGTGCATTAGTTTCTGCTTTATAACAAAGTGAATCAGCTATATGCATGCAAATATCCCCATATCCCCTCCCTCTTGCGTCTCCCTCCCACCCTCCCTATCCCACCCCTCTAGGTGGTCATAAAGCACCGAGCTGATCTCCCTGTGCTATGCGGCTGCTTCCCACTAGCTATCTATTTTACCTTTGGTAGTGTATATATGTCAGTGCCACTCTCTCACTTCGTCACAGCTAACCCTCCCCCTCCCTGCGTAGAGCACTTTTATTTACTCTTTCATGCACACATCTTTTCACAAGATTCTTACTCCAGAAAGTCCTCCGTGATTTGCTCTCGCTGAAGCAATTTTCCTCTTCTCTGGATGCTCCCTGCCTGCTGTGGATCCTGCTTTTATGACACTTAACATGATACCTCTGGTGTGATGGCAATTTTGTGCTCTGGTTCAACTAGACTTGCAGATGGAGTTAGAGGATTTATTTTCTATTCTCACAGAATCCCTAGAATTGGAGTAGAACATCCTAAGAGAGCCAAACAGATGCTTGCTGAATGAATGTATGATGTGTGTCTGAGTGAATGCGTGACACAAATGCAGGAAGCTTTTCCCAGGGTCCCTTACCTCATTCTACTTAGTCCAGAACCCTTTCTCCTGCATATATTTCTCACTCCAACCTCTCTCCCATCCCCTCTCCACTTCCCAATTTTAACAGGTCCCCACTCTCCACATCTTACTAGGCTGCTTCTGTGATATGAGCAATCGTGATATCGCCCTTGGAATAGCTCAGACAAACCCCAGCCACCTTGCCTCAGTGACAATATTAACAGTGACAAGTTCCAGGGTCCACCTTGTGTGCTGGGTATGGCTGTTTGGTTACCAAAATGGAGGGTTAATAGGTAGACAGCTCCGCAGTCTGACCTTATTACTGACCCCACCCCACCTTCTGAATCTCTTTAAGCCCCATGAGATGAACACTTCTGCTGAATGGCTGAGAGATAAGTGACCACACTTAGAAAAATACAACCAATAATTGAACTGGTGGCTCCATCAGAATATTAAACAATGATTGTAACAATATGTATCACCAAAGGCAGCCATCTGGATCCTTCGACGAACTAGGAAACATATTTGGTGTCCTCCCAGGGCTGAGGAAGTCTCCTGTCCACCAGTGAGGTTGTGACACACAGGAGTCCACTGTGTCCCAGGGTTCTGGCAAGGGAGAAGATGTACCAGGAAAATGCAGAAACTGCTCTGGGCTGACATTCTTTGTGTTCCTGGCCGCAGGTGACATCTGTGGACCATTAGGGCCACCAAGTGAAGCCAGAGGTTCATTCCCCAGGAACTCACAAGTTCTGCTTTGTCCGTGGTCTAGGATTCGTCACTGCTCCACAACCCATGTTAATAAATCACATAAACAGAAGTCATTGATCACAGTGGAGATGGGTTGAGAGTGAGGACGGTTTCATGAAATGACATTTTGAGAATGTCCCCCTGCCAGCAAATTCCCACTGATTGTGTGTGTGTGTGTGGGGGGGGGGGTTCATGGAGGTACAGAACTAGGCACTAGTCTCTGGGAGGGTCACGTTCATGGGAAATGCAACCAAACGTGAGACATTTTCTTCTGAAGATGGGTCAGAAACATCAGAACTATATAGGAAAGACAGGACCTAAATCCTCTAGTCACTATCTTAAGAATGAAAGTGTCTGTGTGTGCATGAGCTTAGCATCATGGGGCTCGTGGCTCCACAGTGTTCACAGGAAAGAGCCTGGACTCGGCAACCAGACACACTTGGTTTCAAATACCAGTCTTACCACTTACTACTAGCATTCAGATTGCTTACTCTCTTGAAGTTTCTGTTCTCTCCTCCATTAAATGAGGCTAATGATGCCTTCTTCACAGATTCAATATGGAAGCTGAACATCAAACCTCTAGGAAAGTAACTGACTTTTAGGTGGTACCCAATCAATCTGTGTACCTCCTTTTCCTTCATCTGCTGGACCAGAATTAGTTACTAGATACAAACTGTACAGCTAATCGGCTCAACTATAAACAGATAATAAGAGGTCAAGGCTGCTCTACCCACACATGGGGTCTACAACAGCACAGAGGCAAAGAGGAGAGCTGAAGAATACCCTTGCACTAAAATATCCTCCCTCAGCCCCCAGTAGATTGTGGAGACGACTACTGGGTGACTGAAGCAATATTATTCATCTTTGTATTCCTAGCATCTAGAGCTGGTCTTGGCACTGTTTGTTGGGTGGGTGGATGGATGGATGGATGAGAAGATAGGTAAAAAGTTGGGGGGATGGACAGATGAACAAATAGATAGATTTCCACTATCAGGACATTCTTTTGCATCCCTATTTTACAATTAGAGAAACTAAAAGAGGGTAAACACGCTTGCAAAGGGCTGATGTCTTTATTCTCCCAGAAGTCTCTGTCTTCTTGCAAATCCATCTATGTTGCCCAGAATTCCCATCTCCTTCCCTCCAATCTATCCTAAATCCTTCGATCCAACTCGTTTCATTTCCTCTGCAGTCTTCTCTGACCAGATGTGTTCACACTTGTCTCTCCCTTCCCTGAACTTGTCAATACTGAGTGTTTCCCACTTCCTTGAACTTTTGGTTGCTACACAGCTGCATCTTATTTCCTCAGCCTGATGGCAGAGAATGGGTTCTATGCTTCCCTCACAGGAGCCAGCATGAGGTTGGGCACACGTGCCTATAGTGCAAAGGCTGTCAAAAAATGCTTGGTGGTTGCTCAGTCAGCTAATGTTATAACAATAATAAAAGTCGACACTTCCTGAGGGTGTCAGGCACTTCACTGTACATAATCTAAATTAAGCCTCACAATAGTCTTACAAGATAGGCATTATTATCTCCATTTTACAGATAAGGAAACTGAGTTTGAGAGAAGTTGTGGTGCTTTCAAAATATGGACCCGAAATTCCTTGATGCTCCTCTTATTGGCAGATGGGACTCTATGCCCCCCTCCTCTTGAATCTAGGAGGGCATCTGACTGCATCCACCAATAGAATGTGGCAGAAGTGATGCTTGTGACTTCTGAGTTTGGGTCATAAAAGGGCAGGCAGCTTCTACTTTTTTTGCTGGAACCAGTGTAGTTGGAGAACTGAGCCTCTGTGTAAGAAGTTCCACTCTTCTGAGGCTGCCATGTTATGAGGAAGCCCAAGCCATATGGAGAGGCCACAGGCGAAGTTCCACTCTTCTGAGGCTGCCATGTTATGAGGAAGCCCAAGCCATATGGAGAGGCCACAGGCAAGTGCTCTAGTCACCAATCCTAGTCTCTGAATCATCCCAGCCCAGGTGCCACACATGTGAGTGAAAGAGACTTTAGGATGATTCCAGCCTCAGCCTTGGAGATATCCTCAGCTTTCAAGTTTTCCCAGGGACGCCCCAGACATCGTGAAGTAGAGACAAGTCATCCCTACTAACCCTGTCTAAATTCTTGACCCACAGAGTTCATGTGAATAATACAGTAGTTGTTTAAAGCTGCTCAGTTTTGGGATAATTTGTTGTGCATCAATAATAACTAGGATAGAAGTTAATTTTACTTGCCCAAGATCACCTAGCTAGTAAAGGGGAAAAGTGGGATTCAGACCCAGGTGATCTGACTGCAGAGCTCATGTTCTGGAACTATATGACATGCCTCCCAATACGTGGTTGAGATAAGCTGGCACACAGCACCCTGGCACGGCTGAACTCAGATCCCAGAAAACAGAAACTGGGCCCTGAAGAAATAAGGCAAGCTGAATCTTTGGAGATAGAGAAGGTGGCATGTACACTGTGGGGCAGGAGGATCTGCCTCAAGTACCGGATGTTATAAGATCCCAGGCAGCGAAAAGGACAACAGGAGGGCTCTTGATGGGAAAAGAAGAGAAGGGCACCGACGTGGTGTGTACGAGGTGGGAACATGGTGAGGAGAGTGAGGGTGTGGGCTGGAAGGCCTCAGGATGTCTGGATTTGATGCGGGAGAGAAGCCTGGGCCAGGTAGCCTTATTCCCAAGAGCTGAGGGCAAAGGACATCTATGTGGGGGGACAAGGGACAACACCCTGTGTCATCTGGACCACAGACTCTGCTCCTTTGGGCTGTGGGCTCAGGTGGTAGGTGAAGGGTCCAGGCAGAGCCCCTACTGCATAACTGCAGTTGTCACTGCAGTGACAACTCCTCTTCTCTGCCAGGCTCCCTCCACCTCAGGAATGCCTTCACCCATTCATTCAACAAATGGTTAAGAAGTGCTTCCTACAGGGTAGGCCCTATTTTGGATGCTGGGGACAGATACCAAAATGAAATTTTCCTTCAATTACCAGACAAAAGGTACAGGCTATGATAGAGGTGTTTGGGGGACAGAGAAGCAGGGGTCCCCAGCCCTGTGAAGCTGACAACTTGACACCTTAGCTACAGGCATTTCCATTTTCCAAGTACTTTCAATTTGATGATGCATGTAGCGCCTTCTCTGGGCTCTTGGAAGGATACCTCAGTGAGCACCGGCTCCCAAAGCCTCTATTTTACACATAAGGAAACCGAGGCTAGAGAAAAGGAAGTCACGAGCCTGGATCCCACAGCTCATGACAGACTACCTGGTCTGTCCATGCAGCTGGACAGACCTTCCAGAGTAATCTTGCTGGAGATTCATGGCAAGAGTGAGAGTTAATATGAATGCTCAATGGCGTCCAGATTAAAATCCAAAATGGGAGTGGAGTCACTGTTACCTAATTGTAGGCAACCTAGGGAAGGTCCACAAAGGGATCCCTCAGCCATGTCATAATGCTTATTTATACTGTATCCACCCACATAATCGCTAGCTCACTCCTTATTTATTGGACCAATCAGATGAAGTGATTCCTCATAATTTGTGAATTACCATTCAAGATTTCTGCAGAGTTGTCTATAGGCAAAAACTCTGGGACTTCCCTGGTGGCGCAGTGGTTAATCCACCTGCCAATGCAGGGGACACGGGTTTGATCCCTGGTCCGGGAAGATCCCGCATGCTGCAGAGCAACTAAGCCCGTGCATCACAACTTCTGAGCCTGTGCTCTAGAGCCTGCGAGCCACAACTACTGAAGCCCGTGTACTCTAGAGTCTGTGCGCCGCAACTACTGAACCCACATGCTGCAATTACTGCAGCCCACGCGCCTCGAGCCCGTGCTCCACAGCAAGAGAAGCCACTGCGATGAGCAGCCCATGCACTGCAACGAAGAATAACCCTTGCTCACCGCAACTAGAGAAAGCCTGTACGCAGCAACAGAGACCCAACACAGCCAAAAACAAACACCAAAAACTCTAAAGACAGGAGTTCCACTCCCTTGGGTAGGGGTGGAGGATAAGAGAGGGTTATTTGCACAGGCGTGAATACCATGACCTGGAGATCATAATGTACAGCCCTTGTTTTTTTACCATCAACAATGGTACAAATACTTTAATATTTAATACAAATAATAGTACAGTGACTTCACATTTGCATATCACTTTATAATTTTTAAAACTCTTCCACGGACATTACATCATTACATCATACATTCAGAACCCTGAATGTCCCAAATGGAACAGATGTTATTTCCTGGGTTTACAACTGGTGACCATACACGAACAGGTTAAGTGACTGACACAAGGTCAAAATGCCGGATGTGGCAGAGACACGATTGGGATCTGAGTTAAGATAGGAGAACAAAACAGCTGCAGGTAATCCCTTCCTCGGGCCACCCAGCTTCATGCCTCCGGATCCGCTTTCCAGGCAGCAGGTCAGCTGACTGTTCATTCTGTAGGGCTGATCTGATGGGGAATGTACCTGCTGAAACGCCAAAGGCTGGGATCCAACACGGGGATCAGAGGGGAACTTTAGGGAACTCTGCTGGGCTTGCTCCGAAAAGGCAATCCTGTGCCTTCATGTATCCTGAATGTTCCAGAACATTAACAAGAGGCAGTGTGGAGTGGTGATGAGAAGATGGGCTCTGAGCCAGACTGCTGCATAGGAGTCCTGCTCTGCCACCTGCTAGCTCTGAGACCTTGGACAGGTCACCTCATCTGTTGGGGAGGTCCTAACAGCATCCACCGCAGACGGTATTATAAGGATTAAATGAGTTAATGTTTGCCAAATTCTTAGGGCAGTGCCTGGTTATAAATGTCTGTTAAGGAATGACAGAGCCTCTAAGGGCATCGTTAATGGAGGAGCAGGACACATCACGCCCTCAGGGAGCCCACTGCTTCACCTATCTGAGCAGCATGGCCATGCCCTGCATTGCAATTACTTTATCAACGGGGCGTTTAACAACTGGTGGTGTGAATGGCAGCCACATAACTTTAGTCAAGGGTTAGATGTAGTGGAGGATGGGAGCGAGGAAGGGCAGGAGGGGGTTCCTGCTTGTGGGTGTTCAGAAGGGAACCCCAGACCCACCGTGGCCATCTCTGCCTTCTCCGCTGCGGCAGCCACCAGGCACCGTGGCTTCTGAGTGCCGGAAAGGTGACTAGTCCCAACGTCCACACTGAAATGTGCTGGAAGACTTAGAACCAGAACAAAAGCGTGTAAAACTGCCCATGGCTGCTTATTTATATTCAGTCCATGTTAAAAGGATAGTATTTTCAACATACTGGATTAAATATGCTATTAAAATTAAGTCTACTTGTTTCTGTTTCGCTTTTTTGAATGTGGCTATTAGAAAATTTTAAATCGCACACGTAGCTGTATTTGCGGCTCACGTTACGTTTCTCTAGGATGTCGCTGCTCTGTAGAGCCGAGAGCTAAAGGGATGGCTCCCAGCAGACGAGCGAGCCGGAAAAGGAAGGTGAGACTTCTTCTAGGACAACCTTCACGAGGCCAGGGTTGATCTGAGGCCTCGGGGAGACGCTCTTTCCTGTGTATCCAGTGCCTGACACAAGTGCCATCCTTAGTGGGTTCTCATTTTAGATTTGTTGAATTACTGGCGAAATGTGAGTTGGCCACGTGGTGAAAGAGAGGGCAGAAAGGCAACAAGGCTTAGGAACAGAGCTGCCAAGTTTCAGAGGATGCTCTGCGTTTAAAGTGCATTTCTTACACACCTCAAGACGATAAAATCAAATCGAAACTGGTAAAGTCCATCTCTCGTTTCTGTTTCGCTTTTTTGAATGTGGCTATTAGAAAATTTTAAATCGCACGCGTAGCTGTATTTGCGGCTCACGTAACGTTTCTCTAGGATGTCGCTGCTCTGTAGAGCCGAGAGCTAAAGAGATGGCTCCCAGCAGACGAGCGAGCCGGAAAAGGAAGGTGAGACTTCTTCTAGGACAACCTTCACGAGGCCAGGGTTGATCTGAGGCCTCGGGGAGACGCTCTTTCCTGTGTATCCAGTGCCTGACACAAGTGCCATCCTTAGTGGGTTCTCATTTTAGATTTGTTGAATTACTGGCGAAATGTGAGTTGGCCACGTGGTGAAAGAGAGGGCAGAAAGGCAACAAGGCTTAGGAACAGAACTGCCAAGTTTCAGTGGATGCTCTGCGTTTAAAGTGCATTTCTTACACCCCTCAAGACGATAAAATCAAATCGAAACTGGTAAAGCCCATCTCTCTCCAAGCGCAGGCAGTGACCGTCCATCTGGGCTCTCCATTTCTGAGTCAGCCCCCCTTGAATCAAGCCCTTTGGAGGCCCCCGCTGACGTTAGCTTCAAGGCCTCTATCTGAGGGTCTCAAGAAAGGTCTGATCTTAATTGCCTCCTTGTCTCAGTGGCTGAATCAAGCCGGACCCCAGCTTCCCGGGGACCACATCCCCACGTCATCCGTGGAAGGAAGTTTAGTAAAAGTTGGGTCTCTGCAAATGGCTCTCGGGAAGGGAGGGGAGGATTCAGGAAGGCCGGGCTGGGGGCTGCCCTCGGAAAGCCAAGACTAATTCCGCAGTCTAGTCACTCTGTCAAACATTTAGTGTATCCGGGTGATTGTTCCCCGGTAGGCCGCAACGGTCTATCTGCTGGGCCTTTTGTCATGTTAACGGCAGCCGATCAATGGATTGAGGTCAGGACTTCTGATGTAGGTGCAAGCTTAGAGAGAAAAAAGTCTCCAAGATTCATTTTTTCTCGTCTGGTAACACTCCGGTCACTTATTTTTTCTCAGTTAGCCTCTGCCGCTCTAAAGTGGATATTGATCAGTGCTTTAATGCAAACCTGTCAAATTAATTTTGCAGACCTGGGATATGACTGGCCTAAAATTGCTTCTGCATCTGTTCTCTGCAGCAAGCCTATGAATTTTAATCACGACCAGAATGGGTTGGTGGCTTTTTTTGTTAGAAACTTGAATAGGAAAGGTTTAAACTGTAAATGCCAGGGAATGATGCTGTTTTGTTCTTTTCAGAAACTCATGTGGTGGAGGTCAAAGAAATTATTATGTCGGGTGTATTCTTGGCAGCTGCTGTGGGAAGCTTTGCGGGCAGGCTTTCTACAGAGCTACGCCCAGGGAGCGCTGGGACCTCGGTGAACACCCCAGTCCTGGAATTCCAGCTCCAGCAAGAGGTGGGCATTGGAATGCCTGCAGGACACGTCACCAAGGCCGGCCTGAACCACCTCTGCCTCCTGTTCTATCGTCATCCAAGACAACTTTACCCGTTGCGGGGTGGGGGGAGGCGGGGTGGGGGGGGCTGGAGGGGGAGGGGCAGGGCTCAGATTTCACTTTGCTTAGAAGATTTAGCTTCCAGGCCTGGCTTGCCTCACCCTCCCCATGCAATCTCAGGCAAGGCAAGGTGTCTCTTCCTAGACTCTGGTGATGCTCTAAAAAGCTTGTCTAATGTAGGCGACAATCCTGTGGAACTCCTCCCCCGAGACAGGCTCCTCTGGTTGGGACCACACCTCCAGCAGCCTCGGCCCACGGTCCTGCCCAGAGCTCTGCTGCCGCCCTGTCATCTTGTCCCACCGGCCACCACCCTGAGCCCTGGTGGAGGCCCCTCCACACCTCCAAATCTGGAGGCGGAGCCAGGGCTGTGACACCCCAGCTGCCACATCCTTTGGTTGCCACGCTGCCACTGTCCTCGCACCACTCTGCTGCATGCAGCCCCCTTGGCACTTCTCCCAACTGGACCACTGAGGCAGGTGGGCCCTTTTGCAGGAAAAGGTGCTCAGGGCACTTTTACTTCCCCGGGAGGGGGTGGCACAGCTGCCACAAGCACCCAGGGACTGTGTCTCCTCCCCTCTGGGGGCAGAGCCCCTCCCCACAGACAGCCTTGCCGAGTTCCCGCTGCAGAGAATCAGCTGCTTACAGACCTAACCATTCTGGCCTTCACTGCACAGCACCGTCATCTTTTTACTGAGTACTTACTACATGCCAGGCTCCATTCTGTGTTTCATATAGCACCTAATTTAATCCTCGTGAAAACTACACGGGAGTGATACTGTCACCCTCTCCGTGTTATTGGGAAGGAGGCTGAGACCCAGAGAGGTGAAGTAAGCTTGCCCAAGTTGCACAGCTCACAAGTGGCAAGCCTAGATTTGAACCCCGGCTGACTGGTTCGAGAGCCCATCTTTTGGTCTGCTTTGAACACAGCTTGTGTTTCTGTATCTGTCCACGTGCAGCGAAGCACTTGATGTGGAGCCCTCTGTTGGGTCCCTGATTGTTGCATCTGTGTTATTCTTACCTTCCCAGTAAAACTCCAAGCCCCTCAAGGGTAGAACCCCCTTTGCTTCTTGAATATTTGAATAGAAAAATGAAGGTGAAGGACCACATGGTCATAGAGAACAGACCAGGAAAGTATTTGGGAACCACTTTGGTGGCAACTCTTTTTTTTTTTTTTTTTTTTTTTGCGGTACACGGGCCTCTCACTGTTGTGGCCTCTCCCGCAGGCTCAGCGGCCATGGCTCACGGGCCCAGACGCTCCGCGGCATGTGGGAGCTTCCCGGACTGGAGCACGAACACGTATCCCCTGCATCGGCAGGCGGACTCTCAACCACTGCGCCACCAGGGAAGCCCCTGGTGGCAACTCTTGACCAATTCAGCTTCATAGAGGAAAGGTGGGGAGGGGGAGAGAATGAGAATCATTTCATTTCACATGAGCGTATCCTGACTCTCCATCTGTGAGGGGCCCCAGCAGTGGGAGGGTGTGAGCTGGACTCCCCCCACCCCATCCCAGAGTAAAGAGCTGGGGGGGCTAGAAGATGTGAAGCCCAGAGCTGGACCCAAGCTCCCAAGTCAGGGAACTGTGTGTTGACAGACCCCTTCGGAGCCCCCAGAGAGCTTACAAGAGGGTCCAGGAGGCAGCAGCGTCCGGATGCCTGCTACCTAGTCATTGCTGGCCTGTCAGGGGTAAACAGAGAACAGGCACCCAGCACCTGTTGGGTGAAGGGATTCTCGTTCCTCCTCCTGTGACCCCTCCCAGTGCTCCCTCCTGGAGAAGCTGGTGCCTGAAGCATCCCTGAAGACGGAAGGGGCCTGGGCCTCACAGCTCCCTCCTCACCATCCCCACATACCCATTATCCCTTAGGGAGTTGGGGGTCCCTCTCAGGCTGCCCCAGGGAGACGCAAAGACACTCGATCCAATCTGAGCTGGAAGTTACACTTTAAACTAGACAGAGTTTCAGTAATTGAAAATGATCAGAAGGTTATGGAATCTAAGTTGTTGTTGAGGGATGGAGATGGGAGATTAAGCATAGGAGGTTGTAAGCAATAGTTAGAAAATTAAACCATTACATATTGATGTCTGAGTTGAAATTCCCACATAATCTGGCTGGTATAATACAATGAAGAGATACATTACAGGTGCAACGCTACCACCCTGCTGAGAACCTTGCTTTGGGTGAAGCAGAACTGGGAAGACAACTTCTTGCAAAATGGCCCCTAATTTTAGGCTAGTGGGCTCCACCCCTTCCTCCTGCCCTCCTGCAGAAGGAAGAAGGCTCCCCTACTTGGTGACCTACAAGACGGCCAGGAGGACAAAGCGAGCCATTGCCCATCACCGACCGATCGACGGAGCTCCACAGAGCATGGGTTAAGGACTGTTGTGTTGATGATGGCAGAAACCCTCAGGGATACCTGATCTGGGGACTTGGTCACCATTGTGACTGTCCCTCCATTTCTTGGCTCTGCCTGTTGACTTCATTCCCTCGGCTGTACACTGTGGCAGGGGCTCAGCCTCCCCACACACAGCAGAGAGCTTCTCTGTCTCACATATAGATTTAAATCCCGAGAAAGGGCCCTGACCGTCCAGGTTTGGGTCACCAGCCCTCCCCTGCACTAGTCATTGTGGGGGGAAAGGAGGTGCTATGATTGGCTCAGCCTGGACCATAGGCCCATCCCGGAAGGCAGAGGAGTCTCTTACCAGAGAAGCCAGGAACAGATCACACTGGTGTAATTGTTTTATGGAGGGAGTCAATCCTAATTTGAGTGTTCTGCAAGGATTCGTTGATCGTTTGTGGCTGTGCACAAGTTGGTGATGAGTTACATCGAGGGAATCGAGCCCTTACCTGCCAGGATGCTGTCTCCAATCCAACATCACTGCCCCAGAGACGGATGGACGGATGGATGGACGGTAGTTGAGTGTTCTGCCCGTGAGAACCGCTCTGGTGAGCAGGCCCATCCTCCCCCCACCAGTGCCCTCCTCTGTGCCCAGCAGGAAGCCAGGATGCTCAATGGCTGTGTCTGAATGGAGGTGCCTGAGTGAATGAACGACTATATGAATGGAAGGAAAGGAAATGAAGAGCTGTTAGACCCACACATACCCAGAGCTCATCTAACCATAGCGCTTCCTGCCCTCCCCTCCTCTGCTAAAGGCTTTGTGCCCAGGATATCAGGTTTGGGCCCCTCAGTCCCTACGGGAGGGGAGAGGGCCAGCTGCTCCGTGGTCTGCGGAAAAGGCACGGGGCTCGGGATCTGTCCTGCCATGAATTACATGTGTGACCTTGGCCAAGCCACTTAACCTGCCTCTGCTTAATTTCATCATCCATCAAAAGGGACGGATGCTCTCTGCCCTGTTTATCATCCCACAGGAGGAGCACAGAGAACAGGCAATATTAGAAAGTTCACAGCACTTAGAAAAACTTAAAAGAAAAGCACATTGTGGAGGAAGAAGCTATGGTGATGGTGGACCTCCATCAGGGGCACCAATTTGACTGCAGAGCTCAGGGCCAGCTGTCAGGGTGGTGTGGGCCAAAGGCACGCAGGCGCGTCACATGGAGGCGCTCACACCTGCCAAGAAAATTCCCCACAATCCCGAGGTCCTGCCATGTGCCCAGGCTTGAGAGGCAAAGATTTAAAAGGGAAAGGAATGATACTCTTGCCCTTGAGTAAAGACACACACCTCTAGAGCAGGGAGCTGCTTAGAAAGGGCTCAGTGGTATGTCACAGAAATCAGTCACCTTATACCTGTTGGCACCTACTGTGTGCCAAGCACAGTTCTAGAATTTGAGAATAAGAGGTAGACAGAGTCTTGCCTAAAGAGCTACACGCAAGTGAAGAAATGAATAAACAGCAGTGAATGAAGAAATAGGACAGTTTCAGACCCCGATAAATGCTACAAAGAAAACAGAATAGGGGAAAGTGATGGAGAGTAGCTACTTGGGGCAGGGGGCTATCTTAGTAGAATGATGGGGTAGAGAGTCTGGAAGGTGATGATGCTGGAGCCGAGGCCTGAGTGATGAGGAGGAGGAAGAGAGTACACACCGGGAAGGGTAAAGTACCGTGGGCGTCATGAAAGCTATGATCAGAAGCAGAGCACGCTGGAGGGGTGGCTGGGGCCCGACGGTGGCTGGACATGAAAGGAGAGTGTGGACTTCACCCCCACTGCACTGGGAATCCACTGGAGGTTAGGGGCGGGGCCACGATGCGATGCGAGAGAGAGGGTTCGGCCAAGCAAATAAGGCAAATCGTTAACCACTGGTGAATATGAGTGATGAGGGCATAAGAGACCTTGGTATTCTTCCTGCAGCTTTTCTAGATGTTTGAAATTATTTCAGAATAAAAAGTGAAGAAATGAAAAGACAGTTCTGGCTCCTGGTGGACAACTGACTGCAGGAGGAAGGCTGGTGCCTCAGGTGCAGGAGGGGACCCGTGAGAAGGCCCCAGCAGGAGTCTGCGTGACCTGGACCAGGGCAGGAGGGGAAGCGACGCCATTTTCAGGATGGCTTCACGGAGGCCTGTATCCCTTTGTGTCCCTGGCGTAACAAATCACCACAAACTTAGCGGTTGTAAACAACGTAAATTCATCAACGTACAGTTCTATAGGTTAAAAATTCGACACGGGTCTCACAAGGCTAAAATCAAGGTGTTGGCAGGGCTGCGTTCCTTTCCAGAGGCTCTAGGAGAGAATCCATTTCCTTGCCTTCTCCAACTTCCAGAGGCCACTCTCCAAGACTTGCAAGTAGCCCCCTACGTTACGGAGCCAGCCACGGGGTATGGAATCCATCTCTCACCGTACTCTCTCATTCTGACCACAGCCGGAAATGTCTTTCCTTTTAAGGACTCACGTGGTGACACTGGGCCCATCAGGATAATCCAGGATAATCTCTCCATCCCGAGATCCTTAACCTTAATCACACCTGCAAAGAACCTTGTGCCACGTAAGGTAACATATTCCCAGATTCCTGGGGATTAGAGCTTGGGCATCTCTGGGTGCCATTATTCTGTCTGCCATGAGGTAGAACCACTAGAATTTACTGGTGGGCCAGACGCGGGTATGAGGAAAAGAAATGAACTAGGGATGGCTGCTGGATTTCTCACGGGAGCTGTCGAGTGCATGGTGGAGCCATCTGTCGAGACAGCAAGGACTGGGCCGGGTGGGGAGAATCAACAGTTCTATCTGAGACGTGCCTAGTTTGGAGTCCAACAGGAGTGACTGGGGTTGGCACAGGCCAGAGTGATTGGGAGAGCTGCATGCTGGTGCCCAGGGGAAGAGGACAACATAAGCAAAGACAGGGCTGAGGGTGGCACTTGTGTGTCACAGCACTCACCTCCTCATGCAGTAAACAAGTCCTGAGCCCCTAATAGACACTGGAGATACAAAAACCTCCATAAATAAAAGATGCTCCAGAAGGGAATGGAAGGCCACTTGGAGAAATGGCTGGACAGGTTGGGGTCTGAGGCACAAGGCCTTGAGTGCTAGGCCATGGATGGTGGGCGTGTGGCAGGAAAACAGGCAGCCACTGCAGTGCCTCAAGTAGGTGAATGACGCAATACATAAAAAGGACATGAGAAAACTTGACATACAGCAGTCTCTAAAGAGGCACCAAACTGGCTGGGTGTGGGCACCAGCAGAGAAGCTATGGGCAAGGGGTGAGCGAGGGCACACGTGCTGGCTCCAGCCCAGCTAGGGAAACCCTGGCCGGGGCCTGCCCCTGTCCCTGCTGCCCCAGCTGTTCAGAGCAGGGCTGGCCTCTGCAGCTGAGGGGATGCAGGCCGGGCATAGAGGGGTAGGGGAGGTGTTGAATGGAGGGGAGAGGTGTTTCTTCCTCTTGCTGAACTGCCACTCTTAAATCAAACAATTCAATCCAGGTGGAAGAGGCTTGGCAGCTGGGAGGGGAGAAGAAGGAAAAGCAGACGATAAAAAAAAAAAATCAATAGCTCTTCCCCATAAAATAAATTGAGATTTGTGGAATTCACTTCCACTTGACATCAAAGATGCCGATTTGGTGAATTCGTTTAAGGCCAAATTGAAAACGTATCGTTTTAATCCAGGTCCCCAAGCTGCCCCAGGCTCCACGGCCAGGGCCCTGGGGACCACGTTTACGGCAGCTCTGGATGCTTATTTGGGGCCCATTGATCTCTGTTGCTCTAGAGAAGCTGCGTTCAGGGCAGCCAGCAAGGCCTTATGATGCCCTCTGCCACCCCCCACTCGGGGCCAAGGCCCCTCTGGCTAGGACACCCCTGGGGGCACTGGCACGGTCCTGTTTGGCTGCCTGAGAAGTGACTCTAAGAGGCAGATGCGAGGCGGGCAGGAGCCTCTTGCAGCTCTTTGGACCTCACTGGGCCTTAGTAGTTTTTCCTCTTATAGATGTAAGTGGGATAAAATAGAAGACAGAGTCCACAGCCTCAGCTCTGGGTCCCCCAACCTTTCCTCAGTGCTTGAGGAGGGTGTGAGAGTCGGTGTGGACGGCAGGGCCACAGAGCAGCTAAATGCTGAGAACCAAGGCACACACAGGACAGTCAGTGCCGTATAAACTTCCTTGGCCTCGCCTCAAAGAGACCAGGTCAAAAACATGTCCAGTCAGGGGCCAGAACACACCTCAACCGCGGCTAAGATTCAGCGTTCCCCCTACTAGGGTGTGGTTCTGGGGGCTCCCCTCTGCCCAGGACGTGGATGCAAGGTCAGGAGAATCTGCAGGCTGGCAGGTTAGGGTGAAGCTGTCTATGACAGGAGAAGAAAGACAAGGTTTGGTAGGTGTGGCCAGGACCACTCAGAGCGGGACACTGGGAAGGGTAAGCAGCGCTGCTGTTTCCAATGAAGAATTTTGAATAGCAGGTCCAGGTGCAAATCCCAGCTGCATGACCTTAGGCAACTTAACCTCTCTGGGCTTCAGTTTCCTTATTTAGAAAACTGAGGAATTGGTTAAAAAAAAAAAGTTTAATCAGAGAGGATGGCTAGCAGCCGTACATGAGAAAATGTAAACCGCTCGGCATGATGCTTGGCGGACTATTGACGATCAACTTGCTTTGATGATGACAGGAACCCGTTGGGGGACCTTGGACAGCCATTGAACCCTCCTGCTGGTCTCAGCGTCCTGCTCTGTAAAGTGAAGGGGCAAAAGCAAGTTCTTTCTGCGGTCTGGTCCACACCAGCCTGGACTTGCCTAGACTTTGCTTCTGTGGGTCCTTTTCAACTAAGTGACCGCAGAGCTGAGCAAGGGCTGTTCATCAGAGGGCCTTCAGTCTCAGCAGTTCCAGGGCCCTAAACCTCCCGAACCTTGGGCAGAGACACGTGGGCATCTGGAAAGGCCCCGAGGGACTCAGACAGAGAGAGGCCAGGAGGGGTGGCACCGGCTAAAGCAAGATCAAATCCATGGCCACATCTACCCAGAGCTAACTCGGGCTGCTGGGCCCAGGCTTGGGCTTCAGGACCCAAGCTCGATTTGACCTCCTCAAATTGAATGTTCGCTTTAGCCTAGATTTGCAAAGCAATTTGTTAATGCTTCTGTGCAGGGGTTGTTTTCTCTAGGGCTTTAAAGAAAAAACTCATTTCAATGTAAAATTCACAGCACCAGATTGAAATGTATTCTGAGCAGAGTAAGCAGTTCAGAATTTCCAGGCCCGTGCGATCAGCACACGTCACATTGTAATTACACCTTTCTTTGTGCGTCAGCTGCAGGCCTGGCGAGGAAATTAGAAGCTAATGCCAACCCTTTTGAGGAGAGAAAGGACTTTTGTGCCTGTTCCTTTTCAGAGAGAGCTCTTCCAAGATGACAGGAGAGAGGGACACCTGAATTAATCTATCAAAGGGGAACAAAACCATTAGTATCTTCAGCCTCCTTAGCCAAGATCGGTTCCACTCGACAGTGTCTGGAGCTTAACTCTTATTTCTTCAAATGCACTGGAGGAAAAAAATGAAGCATATTCTTTCTAGCACATCTTGGTTGATTTTGTTCAAAGGTGATCCCCAGTATCCCTTCCTTAACACGTGCGTGCTCATAAACACACACACACACACACACACACTTCATAAGCTTAGTCACACATAAACACACTTCCATGTGTTTAAAAAACAATACTAGCAGACCTTGAATGGGATTATAGTTCCCCAAATACAGACATTTGGGTTAGGCCTGGTTTAGATGCTCTAGGAAATTTTTGTTAATTTTCTTAGGCATGATGATGGTATCATGTTTAAATAGAAAAATGTCCTCATTCTTTGGAGATACAGCTTGAAGTATATTTAGAGATAAAGTGTCAACATGTCTGGGACTTGCTTTCCAGTGATTCTGAGAGAGAGAGAGAGAGAGAGAGAGAGAGTGACAGAGACAGAGTCAGAGAGAGAGAGAGAAAGGAAAGATAGCAACTTGTTAACAATCATTCAATCTGGGTGTATTGCAGAGAGGTATTCATTGTACTATTCTTTTAATATTCTGTATAGTTGAAATTTTTCCCAATGAAAAATTAAGGAAATGAAGATTAGTGAGAAGGTTTCCACGTTGCATCCAGTTGTCAGTTTCTTTAAAATATGCTCTTAATATCCCATCCTTTTATCTGCATATGCTGGTTGCATAAGGACTTCAAATTTTGATAATCCTCACACAAATCCAACTTTGCAAGCAAGCATTAGGGGTTCTCATGGTGTCCGGAAAAGGCAGAGGATCTAAAAGCGTGGGAGAGAAGGAGAGTGGAAGACTTTCTTGGGTGGGGTGAAAATTTGCAACTCTCATACCTTCATCTTGGTTAACATGTCTTTATTCTCTCACAGTAAGTATTTAATGTAGGTGTCATAGCTTCAATCACTCAAGCTTAATGAGCATCGCCGATTAATATTAACAGATTAGGTCTGTAGAGCGTGAAGTCAACTCTATAGGTAAAAAGAAGGTATGTGAATGTCATTTGGAAATCACACCAAAGATGACACGCAGGCTAATTTTCAGATCGTTGGAGGCTGTGGACGCCTTGCCCCAACTCCCTGCCTTCTTTTTAGAGGCAACGGTCAGCTACCGTTTGTGGGGGAGAAACACACACAGTGAAACCTGCCACTTGCTCCCCCATTAGAATTGTCATGATACTGCAGCCCTACTCCCTTCTCAGCCCTTAAAAATGATAACAGCTAACAACTATGGAAGGCTCACCACGTGCCAGGCTAAGTGCTTTACATAAATAACTTACTTAACTCTATGGAATATGCAATATGGAATATCATTGTCCCCATTTCACAGACGAGGCGGCTGAGGCCAGGCTGCTCACAGCTGGTGCGTCTCAGAAAGCAAAGATAGTCCTGTGTGTCCAGACGGTCTGACCTCAGAGTCTGTGCTCTCAATTATTTTGATAACCATCAGATTCACTATCCCTGCCAAAGACATGATGGCCTCTGAGGCTGGCTGCCTCCCTCCAGCAGGCCCCCGAGGATGGATTCTTGGCCCCAGCATTCTGAAACATTTTCTGTATCTGATCTTTGCACAGTGAGGCCTCCATGAACAGTGAGAAGCCATGCCAATAACACCTCGCTTTGTCGGAACCTCTGGGTTAGAATAGAGGCTGCTCATTGCCTGGTGTGCAGCCCTTTCACCAGTGCCCTGATCCATTATTTTGCTTTCTCACACCACCCCACCAGTCACACACCGGTGCTCTCAGCCACAGTACCTGTGTAGAGCAGCCCCGAATGGGTTAATTTGTGCGATTTCCTCCACTTTAAAGGTCCTTACTGTCCTCTATTGTAAAAAAGAAGGCAGAACAGGCCATCACGGACAAGGTCAAGTCAGGTAACCTCCCTCTATTGTGCCTGCCAGGAAGAACTCCGTGCTCCTTCTCTGTGGGTTCATGGGGAAGCTGATGCTGGTAACCTTCTAGCATTTCTTCCACCCCCTGCCTTTTCTGGGCAGGTGGCCACTCCTCTCCCATGTAACTAGGGGCAAACCTTGATTGGTTTAAGCTAGTTCTATTACATCACCCTTGGTTAGAAGTTGGTTTAGGGATGAATGTAGGACCCTACATCCTCCCATTGGGCCATGACCTCAACTTAGGGACTCTGAGGAAGTTCTCCTCGTTGATGAATAGCTGACAGATATGTCCTTGTGTCTTCCCAGGACATTGTCACAAAGTGATGCCCTGAACTGCTATAGCTAGGCTGCTGTCAGCTAGCCTGGATATCCAGCTAGCCTGGATAAAGCCCCTGCAGATGGGAGCGGGGAGAGGAGAGCACAGAAGCAAGTCCTCACTCTGTCAGGACTTCCTGTTATGGGAGATATGAATCCCTACTTCGAGCTGAATTTTCTGTTACTTGCCACCAAAAATTATCCTGACTGATAAGATCCACATCACTTAGCACACGCTATGTTGTAGTCAGTTGTATGGCAACTCTCTTCCTGCTTCTGTCCTGTCTGGGCTAATTTCCTTCCCTTTCGTCCAATTCATCCTATACTTTTCAAAGCCAGTTCACTGACTGGCAAATAATAAAAGGGAATTTGTTGATTGAGTGTCAGTGTATCCTAGAGCCTCTTAGACATTATCCAAAGGGATTTATTCATCCCACATCTTTTTTGGAATGAAGAGGGTGTATAAATGTGTGAGAAGGGAGGAAGGGAGGGAGGGAGGAAGGAAGGAAGGAAGGCCATATAAAATACATCTATTAAAATATTTTCTTCTATAAAGTGTTTCCATGGCAACCTCCATGGGTGAGGCCCCATCTCCAAGGGCAGTGTGAGATTAAGATAGGGGTATAGCAATGGTTTCCAACTTTTTCTTAATCCATGCCCTTCTTTGATAGTTTAACATTCTCTCATTTTGTCCAGAGATTATTTTAAGGTCCCTTTTAAGGACCTTCTCTATCTTGAGAATCTTTATCTTCAACAATTTTCCACCAACCAGAAAGATTTTTCTCAAGCTTTAATTTCTGTAGTCTACATTCTTAAAAATTAGGTTTTAAGAATATCCTCCAAATAAAATTGTAATATCAAGTCTTCACTTGCAAACCACACACCCCCTAGATGTTCTAAGGCAGCCCTCCTGCTGGAGAACCTCTGGTCTGAAGCCCTGTGTGGTCACATGCAGAGACCAGACAAGGGCAGTAAACCCCAGCGCTGGGTGTGTGTTGCTGCTTCAGTGTTTGCCTTAATTGCCTACTTTGTTAACTGATGATTTTAAGCAGTGAAATAGCGTATTGTGCCTGCTTTCTTTTTATATTTGGGACTTAGTTTAATTGTGTTTGTGAGTTGTTTCAAATGCCCTTTGATAGTTGAGAGGTGTTCCTAATGTCTGCAGCCCTTAATTTTTTTTTAACATCTTTACTGGAGTATAATTGCTTTACAATGGTGTGTTAGTTCCTGCTTTATAACAAAGTGAATCAGTTATACATATACATATGTCCCCATATCTCTTCCCTCTTGCGTCTCCCTCCCTCCCATCCTCCCTATCCTAGGTGGTCACAAAACACCAAGCTGATCTCCCTGTGCTATGTAGCTGCTTCCCACTAGCTATCTATTTTATGTTTGGTAGTGTATATATGTCCATGTCACTCTCTCACTTTGTCCCAGCTTACCCTTCCCCCTCCCCGTGTCCTCAAGTCCATTCTCTAGTACGTCTGCATCTTTATTCCCGTCTTGCCCCTAGGTTCTTTTGACCATTTTTTTCTTCTTTCTTTTTTTTTTTTTAGATCCCATATATATGTGCTAGCATACGGTATTTGTTTTTCTCTTTCTGACTTACTTCACTCTGTATGACAGTCTCTAGGTCCATGCACCTCAGTACAAATAACTCAGTTTCGTTCCTTTTTATTGCAGCCTTTAATTAAATGAACCAAATGTTAGGATTGAGGATAAGATGTTCCCAGCAACTTCACAGTCTACAGAGAGCAGAGTGTCTCTGGCCACTTCATGAATTCCCCAGAAGGCCTCTTTCAGGCAGGAAACGTGGTTATGCAAAGCTGGGAAACAGGACAAGACAGGAAGACTTGGGACCAAGAGCTCAAAGAGAGGTGCAGCCAGAAGGCAGAGGTGAGCCCACATAGCCCTGGCTCTCTGAGCAGGTCCCTGGCCTGGCCACGAGGCACAGTTCAAAACCATGTGGGATCCCAAGTCCAACCTCTCCTCCTTCAGTCCATCCTGCTAGTGGGCAGACCCTCCGAAATACTGTTCTCCATATCAGTCCCTGCTTAGAAACCTTTAGTTCATCCATTCTACAAAAAGTGACTGGACACCTATTATACACACCAAGCACTGTGCAAGGTGCTTTGGGGATGCAAAGATGAAAAGGCAGTGTTTTCCTTTCTGAAACTCTAGTTGAAGAGGGGAGATGAGGCATGAACAGAAATAGCATGTTTTGTATACTGTACTGTTATCATCCGAGCATATACTCTAATGCACCATAGTGCCTGTACATATAAAAAAGTAGCAAAGTACTGTAACAGAGGTTACACACTTGCCAGGGAAGATCAGAACGCTAAGCCTCACTGTGCCTCAGTTTCTATATCTGCAAAATGGAGATAATAATAGAACTTTCCTCAAAGTGTGATAGTGAAGAATAAATGAATTAATGCATGTAAAGTGCTCAGAATAGTGTCTGGCACATAGAAAGTGCTGTAGAAATATTTGCTTCCATTGCTATTACTTCCAACTAAGTCAAGAGGTCCTGTGAGTTTGTGGTTAAGGGGGGAATAAGAAGCAGGTGG
This sequence comes from Physeter macrocephalus, assembly GCF_002837175.3. Lineage (NCBI taxonomy): Eukaryota > Metazoa > Chordata > Mammalia > Artiodactyla > Physeteridae > Physeter > Physeter macrocephalus. The sequence goes on along the minus strand of NC_041232.1, from coordinate 61,820,156 downwards.
CCTCAAAGAGTATTTAGACTCCCCAGCCCAGCCTTTGGCGTCCCAATCTCACATTCACTATTTTCTGTCACCACTTCCAGGCACGGGACCTGGTTACAGCCAGGCGGGTCCACCCACGCACTGCCACCGCCCCCCCCCTTGACAGGTGCACCCCCTCCCCTGCTCAAGCTCTCTCCCCTCTCTAGCTTACGTATCTATAAGCAGGCAGCAGCGGGCGTCTCCCAGGGCTGGAAATCCTGGAGCAGCTGAGCCCCATCCATGTCCTGTGGAAGTGCTGACACCACGGGGGTGGTCTGGGGCCGCACCCTTGCATCGGTCCAGTGCCTAGATGATCTCGCCTTCCCTGGATGCTTCCACATGACACTGTGCGCGTAACCAGATGGAAGACGCAGCTCTGCTCTCAGCTGCAGATGCCTACACACAAGACGCACCCTGAATCACAGCCCACCTGATGAGGCACCTGTGTGTGGCGGCCACACTGGAGGTATTCTTGGAGAGGCAGAGGCGAGCTATGCAAGGCAATCAATCTCCCGTCTGACTTCCGACCGCAGGCAGATCCCCATCTTCACCAGCCACTGGAGGGGTTCATGGCCACTTCAAGTCTCACCTCTGGTTCCTCCCACCCCTCCTATTCCCCCATGTCCTCCTCACTCCTTCCTGCTGATTGCCCTTAAATTCTTCTCCTTGGGGCATTTGTTTTTCTCTAGGCCCTAGGCCCAAACTTAGTTTGCACACACAAATGCACTAATATGCTTAGCAAAACAAAAGTCTCTACCATTAAGCAGGATCCACTCCTTAGGTGACAATAGGCAACCGTGAGTAGCAATATTGTCCTGCTTTATTCAACCCAATCTTTTCATCCTTTAAGCTGAATCCTCAGGCTGCTTGAGGTGGCTTTCTTCCTTGGCCTCTCCAGCAGTCCCTTTCTCAAGAAAGACCCCTTTCATGAGTAATTGTCGATTTCTCCTGACTCAGTGGGAAGGCCCCTCTCCACGCCGGCCCCCTTTGACGCCCACCCTCACCTCGGGCTGGCAGAAGCTCTCTGCCCCTGCTGACCTCTTTCTCCCCTTCCTGCTTCCATCACTCATGCGCTCACCTGGACCCTCGTCCTGGCCCTCAACGCGGGCTCACCTGTGCTGCTAGGTGACTCCTCTGACCGTGTGCTTCTCTGGCGAGGATGGGTGTCCCAGGCCTGGTCCTTCCAATTCCTCCACCAGCCAGGACTTGGGCTCTTGAGGGAGTGACCCAAAGGTGCCGGGACAGTCACAGGTTGTTCTCAGCGGTTGCGGCACAGCTACGGGGAGAGCGGCGGGCAGTGATGGCAATACTGGCTCCGGGGTCCTGACAAAGATGCTCCTTTAACTCAACGTGAGTCAGGCTCCTCCCTGTTCTCTTTCTGATTAGGCCCTGACCTTGACCTCTGTCCTTGGCCTGGTTGGTAAAAAGAAAAATCCCCCACCCTTGGTGGTTGATCACCTGCAATACTTGATCAAAATCCTCAGCCCCGGGGCTTCCCTGGTGGCGCAGTGGTTGAGAGTCCGCCTGCCGATGCAGGGGACGCGGGTTCGTGCCGCGGTCCGGGAAGATCCCACGTGCCGCGGAGCGGCTGGGACCGTGAGCCATGGCCGCTGAGCCTGTGCGTCCGGAGCCTGTGCTCCGCAACAGGAGAGGCCACAACAGCGAGAGGCCTGCGTACCGCAAAAAAAAAAAAAAAAAAAAAAGAAAGAAAAATATCCTCAGCCCCAAGCCCAATATCTTACACCTTGGCCTGCCTTCAGCAAGAATCCTGCTGAGTTGATCTACAAGAATCCTCCCAGCTTGGAGGTTTCCTCTTAGTCACTTTATATCTGCTGACTCTGTTCCTTGACTGTAAATCTTCGTTCGTTGTGTTGTTTTTGGAATTGGGCTCAATTTCTCCACCCCACTGCAAAGCCCATCACCGTGGTTTTTACACCTATCATCACGATGGTCCTAAATAAAGATTGTGTCGTGAATAATTCTTTCTCTGACAGTCCTAAAGCAGACTTTTCTGCTGGTTTGATCTCGGCTGTGTTGTGCTTCTTGTTCCTTACCTGATTCTCTGTGCTTGAGCCCTACGAGCTACCGCATATATTCCCAGAAAATTCCCTTTCTCCTTCCGTCAGAGTTGTGGCAGGTAAGAACCAGGACCTTTTCATGGCCACACGACAGATGCCAAGTAAACAGCTGGCAACTGGCTGCGTGGCTGTGTGACCCAACGCAAGGAGACCCGCCTGGCACAGGCTCTCACACTCACCCCTGTGTGCAGGCCTGGCACAGAGGAGGGCCCTGGGGTTCACACTGCATGAATATTGAGGAGGACCAGGCAGGCCCATTGCTAAGGAAATCTCTTTGGGCTTAAACAGCCTTCAGTTGACTCTAAGGCTGAGGTACTGGTGCCTGTTTAAGGGTGAAAGTTTGCACCTGCTGCAGTTCCCCAGGCCTAATAACGAGGACTCAATGTTAAGGACAGAGGAGGGGGTTTATTTCCTTACCAAGAGGATGAAACTGAGCTGTCACGATGCTCCTCTCTTTGCCATCCCACGTGATCTGCTGTTCTCCTTGCCCTTCCCATACGTGCCCCTGCTTCACCTTGCTCCCTCCCCCCATAATACCACCTTTTCACTTCCAACTTGCAATTTGCCATCAAGTCCAGTGCAAATACTACCTCTTCCAGGAAGCCACCACGGATTAGCTCTACTCTCTCTGAACATTTCTCCCTAGTCCTTTACCCAAATCACTTGGGAGGGTGAACAAGATATATATAGATAGAAAGATATAGATATATATTCAATGGATATAGACAGATGATAGATAGATAGATAGATAGATAGATAGATAGATAGATAGATAATAGATACTGTGGAAGTGCTGACACCACGGGGGTGGTCTGGGGCCGCACCCTTGCATCGGTCCAGTGCCTAGATGATCTCGCCTTCCCTGGATGCTTCCACATGACACTGTGCGCGTAACCAGATGGAAGACGCAGCTCTGCTCTCAGCTGCAGATGCCTACACACAAGACGCACCCTGAATCACAGCCCACCTGATGAGGCACCTGTGTGTGGCGGCCACACTGGAGGTATTCTTGGAGAGGCAGAGGCGAGCTATGCAAGGCAATCAATCTCCCGTCTGACTTCCAACCGCAGGCAGATCCCCATCTTCACCAGCCACTGGAGGGGTTCATGGCCACTTCAAGTCTCACCTCTGGTTCCTCCCACCCCTCCTATTCCCCCATGTCCTCCTCACTCCTTCCTGCTGATTGCCCTTAAATTCTTCTCCTTGGGGCATTTGTTTTTCTCTAGGCCCTAGGCCCAAACTTAGTTTGCACACACAAATGCACTAATATGCTTAGCAAAACAAAAGTCTCTACCATTAAGCAGGATCCACTCCTTAGGTGACAATAGGCAACCGTGAGTAGCAATATTGTCCTGCTTTATTCAACCCAATCTTTTCATCCTTTAAGCTGAATCCTCAGGCTGCTTGAGGTGGCTTTCTTCCTTGGCCTCTCCAGCAGTCCCTTTCTCAAGAAAGACCCCTTTCATGAGTAATTGTCGATTTCTCCTGACTCAGTGGGAAGGCCCCTCTCCACGCCGGCCCCCTTTGACGCCCACCCTCACCTCGGGCTGGCAGAAGCTCTCTGCCCCTGCTGACCTCTTTCTCCCCTTCCTGCTTCCATCACTCATGCGCTCACCTGGACCCTCGTCCTGGCCCTCAACGCGGGCTCACCTGTGCTGCTAGGTGACTCCTCTGACCGTGTGCTTCTCTGGCGAGGATGGGTGTCCCAGGCCTGGTCCTTCCAATTCCTCCACCAGCCAGGACTTGGGCTCTTGAGGGAGTGACCCAAAGGTGCCGGGACAGTCACAGGTTGTTCTCAGCGGTTGCGGCACAGCTACGGGGAGAGCGGCGGGCAGTGATGGCAATACTGGCTCCGGGGTCCTGACAAAGATGCTCCTTTAACTCAACGTGAGTCAGGCTCCTCCCTGTTCTCTTTCTGATTAGGCCCTGACCTTGACCTCTGTCCTTGGCCTGGTTGGTAAAAAGAAAAATCCCCCACCCTTGGTGGTTGATCACCTGCAATACTTGATCAAAATCCTCAGCCCCGGGGCTTCCCTGGTGGCGCAGTGGTTGAGAGTCCGCCTGCCGATGCAGGGGACGCGG
>NC_041232.1:61802464-61815733 GCF_002837175.3 Physeter macrocephalus | reverse complement strand
GGCTGGGACCGTGAGCCATGGCCGCTGAGCCTGTGCGTCCGGAGCCTGTGCTCCGCAACAGGAGAGGCCACAACAGCGAGAGGCCTGCGTACCGCAAAAAAAAAAAAAAAAAAAAAAGAAAGAAAAATATCCTCAGCCCCAAGCCCAATATCTTACACCTTGGCCTGCCTTCAGCAAGAATCCTGCTGAGTTGATCTACAAGAATCCTCCCAGCTTGGAGGTTTCCTCTTAGTCACTTTATATCTGCTGACTCTGTTCCTTGACTGTAAATCTTCGTTCGTTGTGTTGTTTTTGGAATTGGGCTCAATTTCTCCACCCCACTGCAAAGCCCATCACCGTGGTTTTTACACCTATCATCACGATGGTCCTAAATAAAGATTGTGTCGTGAATAATTCTTTCTCTGACAGTCCTAAAGCAGACTTTTCTGCTGGTTTGATCTCGGCTGTGTTGTGCTTCTTGTTCCTTACCTGATTCTCTGTGCTTGAGCCCTACGAGCTACCGCATATATTCCCAGAAAATTCCCTTTCTCCTTCCGTCAGAGTTGTGGCAGGTAAGAACCAGGACCTTTTCATGGCCACACGACAGATGCCAAGTAAACAGCTGGCAACTGGCTGCGTGGCTGTGTGACCCAACGCAAGGAGACCCGCCTGGCACAGGCTCTCACACTCACCCCTGTGTGCAGGCCTGGCACAGAGGAGGGCCCTGGGGTTCACACTGCATGAATATTGAGGAGGACCAGGCAGGCCCATTGCTAAGGAAATCTCTTTGGGCTTAAACAGCCTTCAGTTGACTCTAAGGCTGAGGTACTGGTGCCTGTTTAAGGGTGAAAGGTTGCACCTGCTGCAGTTCCCCAGGCCTAATAACGAGGACTCAATGTTAAGGACAGAGGAGGGGGTTTATTTCCTTACCAAGAGGATGAAACTGAGCTGTCACGATGCTCCTCTCTTTGCCATCCCACGTGATCTGCTGTTCTCCTTGCCCTTCCCATACGTGCCCCTGCTTCACCTTGCTCCCTCCCCCCATAATACCACCTTTTCACTTCCAACTTGCAATTTGCCATCAAGTCCAGTGCAAATACTACCTCTTCCAGGAAGCCACCACGGATTAGCTCTACTCTCTCTGAACATTTCTCCCTAGTCCTTTACCCAAATCACTTGGGAGGGTGAACAAGATATATATAGATAGAAAGATATAGATATATATTCAATGGATATAGACAGATGATAGATAGATAGATAGATAGATAGATAGATAGATAGATAGATAATAGATAGATAGATAGATATGGCTTCTCTCCTGGGCTGTTTGTTCAGTGAGGGTGGAATGTGTGGTTGGACTCCTCTGTGTATCACCAGTTCTCAGTGCAGGGAAGACGTGCTCAAAGGGAATGAATGCATGAAGTCTTTTCATCCAAATGAATGTCCACAAATGCAGTGCCGGCCTCAGAGCCCGCCCAGATTCTTAGACAGGGACTTAGACCCAGTGGAAATACATTTTTTTCTGTTGAGACACATTGCTGAGTAGTCATTTGAAGAGTTAGATGATCGAGTTATTAAATATACATACCCCTTCTGATCAGATGGATAAGAGCTAAACTTCGGGTAGATGTGATGCAGAATTAGATAATAGTTAAATATAAAGAATGTCTTGTCAATTAAACATAACTTACAATAGAACATGCTGCTTTGTAAGGCATGAGCTCCCTGTTTTGAGAATTCTTCCTGCAAAGACAGTCAGGAATCCAGTGTTTCCCATATGCAGGTCCCCTCTTTGGAGCAGCTGTTACAGAAATCTTCAGAAAACTTGTTAAAATTACAGATCTCTGGACTCCACCCCTAGAAATTCTGACTTAGCAGGCAAGGCATGGAGCCTGGAAATTGCCATATTTTGTACAAAGCTCTCCAGGAAATTTCCCAGCAAGGCCAGGTCTGGGAAGCCATATCTCATTGGGGTCTCCACCTGGAGGAGGATGCTGGATTAAGCAACATCTGAGAACCCCTCAGCTCAAAAAGGTGTGTGTCTTCTTCCAGGTTGGATTAGGACACCAGGCTGGTGCCTGACCTTCCCTCCAGCTTTTTTATCCCCCAATATGGTTATTGGTGGTCCTACCTGTTTCTTTTTTTGGACAAATTCAAGAAGCCTACTCAACACAAAGGAACCCTCTCTAAGATGTCTTTGAGAGCAAGAGGCCCAATTCTGATGGACTGACTCTGTGTTCACTAGGCTTCATGATGTCATAGGCCTGGACCATACATGGTCCTCCCTTCCTCCCTCCTTAACATGGTACTACAGCTCCTGAGAACGTTAGAAACCTTGAGTGATAGAGAGGGAGCCCTCGGGCAGCAGCATAGTCATTTTGAGGCTCTTGGCCCGTGAGAATGATCATGTCCTCTTTCAAAGTAACCTCGTGATTGAATCTAGAGGATGAGGTGCTGCGTTTTATGTAGAAGTGTTCCCAACTGCAGGATGTTAGACGTGAGCCTGCCTTGGGAGGGGTTAACAGTAGTCAAATATATTCCCTTGTATCCATCACTGCATCAGACCAGCTGACATATGTCTGTCACCTGCACAGGACTGAGCACTGATTTTGGTCATCTTAATCTAGATTGTGCCCAGAGCCAGGCTCAGTAGAGGTTGTGATACAGCCAGGCAGGCAGGCTTGCTTAGGTCCCAGGCAGCCCAACCCTCCTCCCACCCCTTCTTCCTTAAATCTGGGACTTCGAGAGCCCTGAAATCCTGGAGAACAAGAGAATATGCTTCTTTCTCTTTCTCCACATCTGGAAAGTTGAAGGGAAAATAACAAACTTTCAGTGCCTTGAATCAGGGTCAGCAAAACAACAAATGCATGAAACTTGTCTTTACTTCTGTCTCACTTCCCTTCTCAGGTTCACCCTTCTCCCCGCCCTCATGCTGTGTCCCAGCGCAACCCCCCTGAGACCTTGTCAGCTGGCTGGTAAGATGTGTGGTGATTAGCCCCCCACATGCTGAGAGTGCACAGCAGGCCATGAAAGAGCCCTCCATGAAGAGCAGGCTCACGACTCTGGGGGTTTGGGCTCTCCTGACACCCCTCAAGTCACCCTGGCTAGGTGGCCACAGATACTCCCATAAGATCCCCAGCATGAGCTCTGCTTGCTACTGAGTTGTTTTTTTTCTTTTTCTGACAGTGCAATATTGCATATAATAACAATTACCAATGACCTCCACTGGGTTGTCCAATCTCATTATTGCCGATGCATTTGGTACCTGCCACTGCCAATTTGCCTCAGCTGAGGTTTTATTCAGTGGGATATGATAGAGCTGTACAGCAATCTTTTTCCATTTAAATAGTTTAATTGAGGAAAGCTATCAGATGTTTCTAAATTTAATGTATACAGCAATTTGCTTTTTCCTATCTCTTTTCAGAGTTGGGTTGGAAGAAAATGACATCTGATTCTTATAGAAGGAAAGCAATTACATTTTGGCGTCTGCCTTCCCCGGCTTGCATATGTTTTTAAACATAAAAAGAAATTCTTAATATGTAATTGTCAGGTAATAAAAAGGGAAAAATATTTTACTTTCGTTTATGAAGTAATTTTTCAAAAGCATAAGGGAATTACATGTTAATGTTTTATGTTTATGACTGCACTCTAATACTGCACTATTTCTTCAAGTTTGGGGTCTTTTTTTCCCCTCTCCGAAGATGAGAGCTGAGATGATCTGGCCTAGCTCCAACTCTGTCTCCCTGCCAGAGTTGTCCTTGTGTACTCAGAGCTGCCTTCTCTGAGCTCCCTCCTCAGACCGCCCACCCTCTGCACCACGATTTGATGCTTGCTTTCTACATTGAATTCTTACTGTGGGAGACTGAATGGTCTCCCTATCTAGATCATAAACTGCCTGAGAGTGGAGAGAATTGCTTTTTCACTCCTGTGTTCTCCACAATGCTCAGCAAAAGGCTCAGATCAAAATAGCTGGTGCTCAGTAAACACTTGAACAAATTTACTCACAGAATTGCCAAATAACTAATCACCAAATAGAGAATGATGTTAATCTAGCACCCAATACATGATACAGAGAAGAGGCCCATTGAATGGAATGGGATGGATGGATGGATGGGTGGGTGGACGGTTGGGTGGATGGATTGACAGATAGATGGATGGATCACAGACTCCACACCACTCATCTGAAGTTTCTCTGGCATTTTGTCCAATTGGATATTAGACCTGACCATCCCCCAAGCTTTTTCTTAGCAACAAGGCCTATTTGCACCAGACAGACTAAGGTCATGAGTCTCAAAGCATTTTCCAGAAAGGACCCTGGGGCTACTCACAGAGTCACTGGGTACTGGAAGGTCCTGGGTGTTACTATCTCCATTTCTCAGAGGAGAAATAGGTGGCTTCCAAGTTTATTATAGTGTTTCCTGAGATTTTATGATTATAAGCTTCAGCCCAACACTCTCTAGGAATTCTGTCAATATTTCTCTTTAAATATCCTGACACTCTTCTAGATGACTCTCCTCTCTCCTCAAATATCCGATGTAACTTCTCAGTAGATGAACTCGCCTCAAACTTCAATGAGAAAAGAGAAGTAGTTGATGGCAACTCCATCTTCCCTCCACGAAATCCTCAGTCTGATCTGTACTTGTACCATCTCTCTCTTCCATCCTGTCTTCATGAAAAGCTGTCCTTCCCCATTAAAGATGACCTTTCACTTGCATGCTAGATCCAATGCCCTATCTTTTGCTTAGGACATTGCCCTTGCAAAGACATCATCCATATCTCCTCTCTCCTACATCATTCCTATAAACACATCAACACACCAATGTACTCTTTGTCCCTAAAAAAAGATCTACTCTCTTAATCTTGCTTCCCTCTTCAGCTGCCACCTGATCTCTCTGCCTCCCTTTCCAGCAAAACTTCTGACTTGTCTGTGGGGACCATCTCCACTTCCTCACCTCCCATTCTTTCTAAGAGGCACTCACTTGGCTTTTGTCTGCACACACCCCAGCAACTTCTCTTGTCTAGGTCCGCAGTTTTACCTCCCTGCTGCCAAATCCAATGGGCAATTTTTGGTTATAATCCTGTCCTCTCAGCAATCATTTAGCAGAGAAGGAGGTTCTCAACTTGTTATTTATTCATTCATTTATCTGTTGCCTGTCTCCTACTCTAAAATGCAACTTCCTGCAGATGGAGACCTTGTGTATCCAATTTCCGGGTGTAACCCTGGTGCCTACTCTGGCACCTGTCATATGGCAGACGTTGAATAGATGTTGGTGTCACCCAATGCACTTGACTCTAACATTCTCCAATCTACTCCATATCACTGAGACGTAGAGACATAGAATTTCAGACTTGGAAGGGCCCTTAGAAATAATGAGTCTAGTTGCCCCAAAGATGAAGTAACTAGACTGAGGTCAAACTGCTGGAAATTTCTGGAAGAGCTGGCCCTTGGTTCTCTGTCCAGGCTCTTTCCATAACACCTGGCCCTGTACTTGTGTGGCAGAGCCTGAGTGCTGTGGAATCCACCCAAGGCAGGGACAGGAATTGTGATTTCTCAGGACCACAGTGGATTCAATAAAAAAGCAGGGAAGAAAAGTGTTCACATGGCAATTCAAGATACTTCTTAAGATCAACTTTGTGGGAAAGTGCCTAGCTCGTTCAGCTAGTTAAATGAACATATTTGCATTTCAGAAACTTGTTAGACTACCTGTTTTCACAATTAAAATAACTTTATGGTTTTCTAGATCATATAAGCAATACACTGTATTGCAAATAATTCAGAGAATAGAGAAAATTCTAAGAAAGTAAAATTATCTGAAATTCCATCACCTTGAGGTAATTGCCATTACAATTATTTTGCTCATTGATTGAAGTATAATACAAATACAGAAAAGTATACAAATCATAAATGTGCAGCTCAATGAATTTTTTAAAAATGAAAATTAATGAATCCACTACTGAAAACATGAGAGTGTGACCAGCTCCCCAGAAGTCACAATTCCACCTCACAGTCACTCTCCCTACCCAACTCCTCAATAATCATTACTGTCCTGACTTCTTACACCATAAATTAGTGCTTGCTGACCTTTGTATAAATGAAAATATCAATGTATTTCTTTGTGTTTTTAGCTTTCTTTGGTTCAATGTTATAGTTGGAGACTCACCCATGTTGTGGTGTATGGATGTGATTTGTTCGTTTGCACCCCTATAAATATTCCATTGTAAGAATATTCTATAATTTATTTATCCATCTACTGTTGATGGGCATTTTGTGTTTTTGGTTTTAGACTCTTACAAATTGCTGCCACAAACATTCTTGTACATGACTTTTATTGCACTTGAGCCCACATCTCTGTTAAGTGAACATCAGGGAACAGAATTACTCCATCACCATGTACATGTACATTCAACTTTATCAGATAGTTTTCCAAAGTTGTTGTATCAATTTATACATTCACCAACAGTGTGTGAGCACTCCCTTTGCTCTACATCCTTACCAACTCTTATTCTAGGCATTCAAAGAGTATATATATCTCATTATAACTTTTTTTAACTACTGATAAGATTGAGCACCTTTTCATATGTTATTGGCCATTTCTATATTCTCTTTTGTAAAATGTCCACTCAAGTCTCTTGCCATTTTCCTGTTGGGTTGTTGGCCTTTGCTTACTGATTTGTAGGAGTTCTTTGTTAATTTTTACATGTTGCAAATCTCTTCTCCCACTTTGTGACTTGTTTTTACTCAATGGTTTCTCTTTTTTTTTTTTTTTTTTTTGTGGTACGCGTGCCTCTCACTGTTGTGGCCTCTCCCGTTGCGGAGCACAGGCTCCGGACGCACAGGCTCAGTGCCATGGCTCACGGGCCCAGCCGCTCCGTGGCATGTGGGGTCTTCCCGGACCGGGGCACGAACCCATGTCCCCTGCATCAGCAGGCGGATTCTCAACCACTGCACCACCAGGGAAGCCCAATGGTTTCTTTGATGTTCTCAATTTTCATGTAGTCCAATGTAGAAATCTTTTCCTTTTTGGTTAGTGGGATTTCCCTCAGATTTAAGAAGTCTTTCCCTACCCCAAGGTTGAGAAAAATATTCTCTTATATTATCTCTGGAAACTTTATTGATTTACCCTTTACATTGACGCCTGCGATACACTTGGAATTCACTCTTGTGTATGGTGGGAAGTAGAAGTTAAGTTTTTTGTTGTTGTTCGGTTAGATATCCAATATATTTAATATGATTTATTGAAAAGACTTCCTCTTCCCGCTTCTCTGCAGTTCACCTTGGCCAGAAAGTTTCCACATGTATGTGGGCTTGTTTCTGGACATAGTTCAACTCCACTGAGTTGAACAGGTACCGTATTTCTTAGTTTCCATAGCTTCATAAGTCCTAAGTCTTGATGTTTGATAGGGCAAGATACTTCCATCTCCCCTCTCCCCTACAACTTTTTTTTTTTTTTTTGTCAAGAATATCTTGGCTTTTCTTTGCCCCTTGCATTTTTATATAACTTTTAGAATTAGCTTGTCAATTTACACACAACACATATATGCATACGAGCACATGGACACACACACACACACAAACCTGCTGAGATTTTTACTGGAATTCGACTGAATCTACATATTAATTTGGGGATACTTGGCATCTCTATAATATCCAATCCTTGAATACATCATTAATATTTAGTGAATATTCTTTCCTACTTCTCTCTCCATGTATAGTTTTATACACACACACATACACACACACACAATTTTACATAAATTGGGTCATATCATTCATGTTAATTTTATTAAGGTCAACATTATTTTATATTTTGTATCTTTTTTTAAACCTCTTTGATTCCCTGCACACACAGATCACATTCTCCCTATCCTATACCTCTACTATGTTTGCCATATCAAACTGTTTTGAATAGTCTCATAATATTCTTTATGCTCATATGGTCATTTACATACATAAATATATGTGTGTCCTTTATGGGGGTCATAATTACAAAATGGGTCATATTATACATTTGCTTTCCTCACTGAAATCATATCCTGATAATCCCTCCAAGTCAACAAGAAATGGTATCCAAGATAATCTTTTTTAAGAGCTGCGCAATATACTATGGAATAAATGCCCGATACTTTAGTCAAGTATTTCTCTATTGATGGACATTAATCTTGTTGCTGAATCTGTGTAATTGTAAAGAATGATGTGATGTGAACATCTTTGACCTTGAACAAGTATCTTTTCTTACCGTAATTTTGTTTTTAAAGGACAGATTCGCAGGAGTGGGTTACTAGGCTGAAGCGTATGTTTATCTTACATTAGGAAAAATCATTGCTCAATTTCTTTCTAAAAATATATTTCACATTTCCTCTAATTATACATATACAATGAGGATCTTTTCCCCTAACATTTCTATCAGTGGTGGGAGTTATCACTCTTTTAAATTTTTACTAGTTTTATAATAGAAATGATATCTCATTGTTGCTTTCATTTGTATTTATCTGACTACTAGAGAAGTTAAATATCTTCTCACATTTATTGATATTTGAATTTGATCTTCTCTGAAATGTGTCTTCATATCCTTTACCCATTTTCCTGTTTATTGGATGTCTTATTCATTTGTTAGAAACTTTCGGTACAGTTTAGACAGTAACTTTTTTTTTTAATACGTACTTGTGGATTTTATTTTATTTTATTTTATTTTTTGGCTGTGCCATGGGGCTTGCAGGATCCCAGTTCCCCAGCCAGGGATTGAACCCGGGCCCTTGGCAGTGAAAGCGCTACATCCTAACCACTGGACCACCAGGGAAGTCCCTAGACAGTAACATTTTATCAATCATCTTCATTGAAATCTTTTTCCTGTTCCCTACTATCCTCTCCCTCAACCATGATCCTTGGGAGAGATATATCTATATCTATATCCCTTGAATTTTCTTGTAAAAAGTTTATGGTTTTATTGTTATTTTTAAGCCCTTTGTCTAGGCAGAATTTTTAAAATATGATGTGAGGCAGGGGATCTAACTCTATTTTTCTCCTAAGCAGATTATCTGCACCATTGAATAAACAGACTGCCCTTTTTCTTTTTTTAAATTTTTTAAATTTTATTGAAGTATAGTTGATTCATAATGTGTTAATTTCTGCTGTACAGCAAAGTGATTCAGTCATATATATACACATTCATTTTCATATTCTTTTCCATTTTGGTTTATCACAGGATATTGAATATAATTCCCTGTGCTATACAGCAGGACCTTGTTGTTTATCCATTCCCCTTTTCACTGGGATCTATTTCTGGATTTTCCACTCTATATCTATGACAGTCCCATTCTTTACATGTTGTCATATCTGATAAGAAATCAAGTTATCCTTCCCCAACTCTTCTTAAAAGTTCTTCTTGGCCTTTTTCAGACATTTACTTTTTGTATGCATTTTTAGACAATTTAATACAGTAAAAAAAAAATCCATCTGAAATCCAATTGGAATTTCATTACATTTTTACAGTAATTTGGGGGAGAACTGAAATTTTTAATTCTCAAATATAATATCTCAAAGATATTAAGTCTTCCCGTTCAAGAAGGTGTCATGTTTTCCATTTGTATAAATATCATTTTATTTCTTTCAAAAGTACATAAACATTTTCATATCAGTTCTATCCTATGCTTGAATTTTACGTTTGTGATGCCGTTAATATCGAGGAGTTAGGCTCAGCCAAGTATCATAGACTGAACTTGCGGACTGACCTTAATTAAACTACCGATCTGTAAAAATAAGCCCACTGGCAAGTTTATTGGGACAGTATGTCATACTGACTGTGAAGTCAAGTAGATTTGGTTCAAATGTTGCTTACTAAGTGAGCCCCAGTTTCTTCACCTGTGAAGTCGGTGTAATAATACCTACCTCACTGGGTTGAGGTAAGAATTAAAGAAGATCCTATGACAGAGAGTTGGCATAGAGTAGGTGGTTAGTAAGTGCTTAGGGAAGGTCTTTTCTTTCTTTTTCTTCACTGTTTGATAATTTGAAAGAGAAAAAAAAATTATCCACACATTGCATATAACTCACTTGGAAAACTACAGTGGCCTTTGGTCTTCTGACCACCCCCAACAGTTGTGCTTCCCACCCCCACCCCGGGTCTCCTCCCTCCCAAGCTCTCTCCCTCTGCATTTGGAGTCTGGGCCTCTCAGGGATCTTGATCAACAACATTTCTCTCAACAGCAGTATCCTGGGCTCAGTGTTCTATGAATATTACTTTGTGTGACATGTTTGCTGTTTTTGACATCTTATTTTGGTCTCCATTGTTTTTCTTTTGTAGAGGAAACTAAGACCCTAGTAACTACAGTGGTTCTCAACTTTAAAAGACCCTCAACCCCTCTCAAAAAGTTAAGATAATTTTTAAATATAATTATAAAAAAATAAAATGAAAGTAGTTTATAATCAAATAACGTGTATTTCTGTATGTAAACTCAGGCATATCTACACTAGAAGACAGTGAGTTTTGCATCTACTCATAGTAAATAAGTTTGTATTTAAGACAAGATGATATTTGACTGAAGGCTACTGGAACTTCTTTCTATTTGACATTTTGAGAAAAATTGCTAAAAAGTATGTTTGGTGTGTGTGTGTGTGTGTGTGTGTGTGCGTGTGTGTGCGTGCGTGTGTGTGCATATGTGTGTATACATCCATATATGTCTCTATGTCTATACACATACATATATACACACACAGAGATAATTTTGTTACAGGTATGTTATATTGCCATAGTTCAAATATTGTCATGTGTCTAAATGGTAAACAACTCTTAAGATGAACTGGAAAAAACACTCCCCTTTCCTTTGATTTACGTGGTAGCTGCTTTCTTGGGAACACCAGAGTATATTTTAATCAAAAATACTTTGATTTATGTGTGGAACAGAGATTAGGCTCCAATCATAGCAGGCTGTTCATCTGTACAGACTGGCAAGTTTCTCTAGGCAAATGTGGGCTTGCCTCGCACGTGGCCGCATTTCCAGCATCCTAGCCTTATCCCCGCCCAAACACGCAGGGGCATCCTCAACTGTGGCACCAATTAACAGACCCTCACAAAATACCCAAATGCCCTCTAGGGGGCAGTCCCAGCCCCACTGCCAGCTCCCCCGCCATCTCGGAACCCAGCGGGGGCCTTCCGGGGAGCAGGGCCTCGACGCCAGCTCCGACCTGGCGGCCGGGAAGATGATTGGGGTGGCGCGCGTCCGGCTGCCCAGCCAGGATTTCTTCCGACCTCCGCGGCTCCTCTGTTGGCAGAGAGAGCAGCAAGCTCCCGGCTTACGGAGGAGGTCAGGGGAAAGTGATTTCAATTAGAGGGGGATCACTGAGGTCTCAAGCCAGCACAGACAAGTTGTGTAACACCGGCGGCGACCGGAGTCATTTATCCTTCTCGAAGCCAGTCAGCCTGGGCTTTGCAGGAAGCCCCTCTGCTGTCCCCGCCCGCCTTCCCACCCGCACGCATCTCCCTTCTCTTTCTGTCAGGGAAGCAGCAAGAGTGGCCTGCTGCAGAATATCTCATCTTCAGGGTGAGGGAGGAAGCAACCCATCTAAAAGCTCCCAGGACCGAAGCCTGCGGAGGATGCTAGAGGTCTGCCTCTTGCCCCCAGGCAAAGATGCGACCGGTGGTTTTGAGAGTTTCAGGGTTGGGAGCAACGAGAGGAAAACCCGGGAGAGGCCGGTGTTGTGTCTGGTGGCCTCCCCACCTTCCACTTCCTTCCATTAGCATCCTCCTATCCTTAGGCCTCCTCCCCCTTGAAGTCGCCCTGACCTTGCCTCTGGCCATTCAGAGCCCGTATTGTTCAAACAGGACATTGTGCACTGTTTCCAATGGTTCTTGATCAGTGTGTTTCTCCAGCGGCTTGTTTTAGCCCCTGATTCACTTTAGCCGACTGTATTCTATCTTACTGCTTTCTGAGTTCATGTTCATTTCCAGGGACCAAAAATAGACACTGGCAAACCAGATATGTGCAGCAGAAGTGAAGACGGCATGAGGGCTAAGGAAGCAGGATGGCGTGAGCACCTGATGCTGAAGAAAGGAAGATGAAGGCCAGGAGACCTGTCAGCAAATTCTTGAAGACTGTCCGTGGTGCTGGGACAGCAACGCTTCCATGAGGGACTGTTGTGCAGGCTAATGACCTTCGAGGGCAGCTCATCCAGCAGAATCTCTGGCACATGATAGGTGTCTGAAGAATGGCAGCTGTATCATCCATATTTGCATGGGCACACAGCGTTCAGGCCAATTTCAGAGGTCTGAAGTGGACTGATGGGTGGCAATTAGGAGGTTTTGCACCTGAAATTCTTTGACTCTAAAATGTCCTTCACCCCGAACAGAAGAGGTTTGGAACTCTGGCCACCTGGAAGGGAAGAAAAGGGCTCAGCTTGGAAACTAAAATTTATTTTTTTCAAGGAGGATTCTCAGAGGTATAAAACACAGTGTTCGCCCTCTTGTGAAAAAAATGCTACAAACTCCAAATTGTGTGTGTATCCACAACGTGTACGTGTGTGTGTATGTGGGTGGTGGTGATGTCCCAGATGTCCTAGTCCAGAGGCCCAGGCTCTAGGCTGGCCCTGCTGCTAAAATACATGACCTCAGCAGAGGCACTTAACCTCTGTCAAATAACGCCTCAATATCTTTCCAACTCACCTCACCCGGGTATTGTGAGGATCAATGGAGATAATGGAGGTGGAAATACTTTGAAAGAAAGGAACGTGCTATAGATGTCAGGAGGTATGAATTCGGGCAGAACTTCCCTCTGACAAGATGGATGGCTCACAAACTTAAATAACAGTCTCAACACTTATATGACCTCAATGGCTATTCAAGTTTCCACCCACCTGTTTTAATTATTTTAAAATTATACATGCATCACAACCTAAATGGGAAGGAAGTCCAAAAATGAGGGGATGTATGTGTATGTACGCTGATTCATTTTGCTGTACGTTAGAAACTACCACAACATTGTAAAGCAACTATACTCCAATAAAAATTAAGTTTAAAAAATAATAAAAAAATAAAATTATATGTGCACCACAGAGAACTGTGGGTAGTAGTGATCTAGACTATGCCTGGATGTTGTTTTCTTTTACTTAGGATAAACAGTCAACCATGGAGCAGTGGTCTACACTTGACCCTTTAGGGAAATGCCCTTTAGGTTTGGACTCGTGTGTGTGTGTGTGTGTGTGTGTGTGTGTGTGTGTTTGTGTGTTGGATACTGGATACACACGTATACAATAAAGATGGCACTGACAATCCTTTGTGTGTGTGTGTATATATATATATA
>NC_041232.1:61749315-61802415 GCF_002837175.3 Physeter macrocephalus | reverse complement strand
GTGTGTGTGTGTGTGTGTGTGTGTGTGTGCGTGTGTTTGTGTGTTGGATACTGGATACACACGTATACAATAAAGATGGCACTGACAATCCTTTGTGTGTGTGTGTATATATATATATATACATACATGTATATAATCCATATGTATAATATCTATATCTACATATGGCAAGGCCTAGAGTCACAGAGTAAGTTGGTCTGCAGTATTCATATGTTTATAATAACCAGAGTCCAATTGACAATTTCTATCCATAGCTCAGAAGAACAAGTTTCCTATTCAAGAGTCATCTTTTCATTTATCCTCCTTCTCCAAAGCCAATAATTAAAAATTCTTCATATAAACATTAGTAAATTAAAATGTGTTTGTATTTCTGATACTAGTGTCAGCTCAGCAAAACCACAATGTGTTTGCACCTCTGATGTTTTATGTCACATGCTTTGAAAACAGAGGTATATATAGAAGCACAAATATAATCCATTTCATATTCATCAGATTTTTAAAAAATTAACTGATTAAAAACAACTGTGATGAGTAGTATAAATTAGTATCACCATGAGTCTAAAACTATGCATTCCCTAGAGCCCAGTAATTCTGCTTATACTCTCATACACGTGTGCAAGGAGTCATGTAAGAGTGTTCACTGTGACACTATTATTGCAGGAAAAAACTGTGCCATTGCAGGTAAAAATAACACTGTTCCACCAACACATAACTCAGTAAACAAATGGACAAACAAAAACAAACTTGCAGAACAATTTGTTCAATGTACCATTTATATTCATTTAAAAATCCACACAAACACTACAGTACTATCATTTGTTCACAGATACATTGATGTTGTAAAGGTGTTTAAAATAGACTGGAAAGACACACACAAAATTCATGATGGCTTGGTTGTGGGGTGCAGAAAGGGGAATTGCAGGAGAAGAACTGGGGAGAAACAAAAGACACTGTCCATTCTACTCCAACTGTTGTATTTCTTTTAAAAAAAAAAAAGAAACAAATCTGACACAATATTAATAACCATCAATTCTGATGGTGGGTACGCCAGTCTCTGTTATATTATTCTCTGTACTTTCCTGTAATTTAAAAAAATATTCTGAAAATAAAAAATACATAAGCAGATGAACACAGATAAATAATTAACTAGAAGCACATATGCTGTTCACTCATCTACCTATCCAATTACCACACATCCTTTAAGGATTAATCAAATCCTGTATTGCCCATAAACCCCATCCTGCTAACCGACCCACAGAGATTTCTCTTCTGAATTTCCCTAGCACTGTATGCAGCATGCATGTGGTCCCCAGATTATAACTGGGTTTGGCACCTGGTCGTATTTGTCTCATGACATTTTCCGTCATTAGAATCTGTGAGTCTTGTCTCCTGGAGGTATAAACATCTGAAAGGCAGGACCCACGAGGGCCCCTTTTCATGCCTTCTCTGAGCACAGGCTGGGCTCAGAGGCCCCTCTCAGGACCTTCTCAAGTAGAAGGCCACCTTTCAATGTAAGGACTTTCAATTTCAAGGACTCCACTTGAGAACTGCATCCATCAGCTGAGAAAATTCAGAATGATCAAATCACCTAAGAATGTGATAATTCATTTAAATGCACTGGTTTATTTATCAATCACAAAAATCCATCACCTTGTGAAAAATGCTGTTTTCATGTACAAACAATTTTCCTTTCCGACTCCTGATAATGCTGGGTAACCCAGTGGATCCCCACCTCTCTTGCAGCCAATCCTCATATCCCTTTGCTGGGTGTTCCATGGCCCCCAGTTGAGCACCACAGCTCCAGTTGGTGTTCCATCCTGCCCGGGGCCACCCTGCCCCATCCCCTTGGTACCTGCTGTGGTTCAGTGTCACAGACTTTCCCAATGACACAGCGCAAACTTGATTTAGCCCCACTTTCTGCTCTGACTTGCTTCTCTGCAAATGTGCATTACCACTCTCCCTTCCCCAAGGCCACATCTCCACCCTCTAAACCCAGCTCAGAGGCTGCCTTCTCCCCCAAACCTTCCCTGTTGCCATCAGCTGGAAGTAATCTCTCCCCCTTCCATGGCTTGCTACCTACACTGCTGTTATACCCCCTAAAACCATCTACTTCACCCTACAGTTATTCTTTGAGGAGTGAACTCTGTGAAGACAAAGTTGCTTCATAAGCAGACAGCCTCAGGTTTTTGGCTAGAGCCCATGCCAACTGTGGCCCATGTACATCTGCACGCCGGGGAAGAGGCAGAGCCACATTCTTGCGACCGCTGCAGGGCAGAAATGCCAGGCTGTCCGGCCCTTTATCACACGGAGAGAATCTTAATCTGGGCCTTCCCACCTCTCAGTGGCCTGACCCACAGCAAAGGGCTTTGGACTAAATTTCACTGCTGTATCTGATTATACACCCAAGCCCCACCGGCACACCCACATCCTCTTCCGAGGAGGCTGGGAGCTATTTCTTTCCTGCTGACCTCATACCTGTTCCTCCAAACTTTCACAGATGACTAGGGTCCTTAGACAGTGGCTGGTTGACCCTCTCCTTCTCCCATAAACTTGACCTCAGCTGCAGTGGCCATCAGTGAGCCAGAAGTCCAGAGGCCTGGGCTCTTTCCTCTTTGGTCATGCCATCAGCAAAATGGGCTGGTGGCACTTCCTCAAGCCCCTTCAGCTCTGAAGTTCCAGAGGTCCCTTTTCACTCTGAATGACAATGTACAAAACAAACAAATAACAACCTGGTCACTGATGCTGACCTTTTGGTCTACAAGTTCCAAAATGGTTTTAGCGCTACTGCCGCTGTAGGACTATTGGCAACTTTTTAAACTGGGGTACTATATCATCTTCTCTATTTAAAAGGGGATGAAGTGGCCTGCGGTGGTGCCACCTCCAGATTTGCTGTTCTCACCCACTCTGAAGCCCCTGGGGGCCCCATGTTACCTCCAGGGCCTCATCCCCGACCTCCTTTCCTGCCCTGCGCTGCTCCCTCCCCATTAGAGAGGCACCTGATCCTGGAAGGTGAATTTTATTTTATTTTATTTTATTTTATTATTTATTATTATTATTTTTTTTTGCGGTACGCGGGCCTCTCACTGTCGTGGCCTCTCCCGTTGCGGAGCACAGTCTCCGGAACCGCAGGCCCAGCGGTCACGGCTCACGGGCCCAACCGCTCCGCGGCACGTGGGACCTTCCCGGACCGGGGCACGAACCCGTGTCCCCTTCATCGGCAGGCGGACTCCCAACCACTGCGCCACTAGGGAAGTCCGGAAGGTGAATTTTAATCCGACCTGGGAGCAGCAGCGATCCCAGGCCTATGACGTTGCAAACAGCCCCTTCCGACCCGGCTCTCCACCTGACAGGACAGGCTAGACGGGGCTCTGCGCTGCGGGGAGCCGGCCGCGCCGAGGAGGCTCACCTCCAGGATTTCTGGGCCGGGGCTGTGGCGGGGGTGGGCGCCCTGGAGGCGTCGCAGCTCTGCGAAGCCGTCGAGAACATTAAGCCTTTGCACTCCCATCCCTCCCCCCACCCCACGAGATTGCTGATCAAAAAAGGGAGGCAAACAAAGGCGGGTGAATGGGAATCAAATTGAGTTGGGGCAGCGGACAGATGGGGCCTGCCAGGCTCCCACAACCCACCTTATTCATTAAAAAAGAAATAAAATAAAATAATCCGCCTCCTCCCCGCGGCTTTGCCAGAGGTGGGAGGGATGGGATGGGATGGGGGTGGGGCGCGGGGCCAGATGTTTTCCAAACCACAGGATCCCAGCCGGCCAGCTTGCTAACCCTCGTCCCCCAGGTTAATTGTCTCGCTCGTGCTTGGGACTTATGTTCTGTATATCAGGCTTTCCTAGAGCGGGGCGTTTCTGTACAGAAAGACTGAGGCACCGGAAAGGGAGGAGTGGGGTTGCAACGCAGGAAGGCTGCCCAGCTACTAGGATGTCTGCCCCGGGGTTGCCGGGAGCTCAGAGGAAGGTATGGGGAGTCGAGTCTGTCCCCTGCGTGCCTGAAATTAGTTCCTGCCAAAGCCTCCTTCCTGGGGAAGTGCATGGTCAGTATTAAATCTAAAAAGGAGAATGCCTGATAGGAATTCCTCCCTGCCCGTGCCCACGTGCAAGAGCCCACATGCAAGGTAAATTAGATGTCCAGAGCTTTCCAGTTACAGAGAACGTTCCTGTTCCCTCCATGTCCTCATTTAATCCCAGCAGCAAACATGTAAGTTGCATAAGGCTTGGCTAGCAGTCCCAGTTTACAGATGAAATTTGACTTCTTAGAGTCAGTCGTATGTTACTAGATTACAGACTCCTGGTAAAGCACTGTCTAGCACACGTGAAAATGCACTCAGGTGTGTATCACACACACGAACACACGTGCCAACATTTACTCATTCCTCTGCATGCGTACTGCTAGTCACTGGGCTATATATATAGCCATGTGTGAGCAGGCCGAGAGCACCCTTCCCATTTGTGAGGATCTTACTGCTCTCACATACCTCTACCTACATCCCTCTTCTTGCACCCATGCCCACATGTGCACACACAGATGCCCGTCCCAGGCAGGCATTGACCTTTGCATGGGACCTATGTTCCATCCTTCAAAGGGCCAAACCAAACAAACCCATAGATACCATCTTAATCCCCATAATATTTCTCAGAATCAGATTACAAATTTGTTCTTTGAACGTTGTCTGCCAGGCGGGAGAAGGCTACCCCATTAATGGGAAGGAGGGATCAAGAGAGCAGCCTGAGAAATCAGGTGTCAAGCTGACCTTTTGGAGAGAGCCAAGTACTCATTCTTACTATTGATTCCTTTCGAGGAGGACAGAAGGCACTTTATTTCCCAGCTGTTGAGCTAAGGGCCAGGCCAGCAACATGGAGAAACAAAGACAACAGTCTTCTACGCCATTGGAATACAAGCACAGAGAGCCCTACTGATCTCTGTCTTTCAAATATTTGTCACAGGCCTTGCAATTCCACCACTAGAGATTGATTAGAGGGTAAGCATTGCCCTTCACAATCTTTAGAAATCAAAATTCTTGCTTCAATCTACCCAGGAAATACATTAGGTCTCTTGTAGAGTAGTTCTCAACCCGAGTTACTAAATGTTTTTTAAGTAGAGCTTTCCAAATTATACTCCCAGACATCATCATCATCATTCATTCATTCATTCATTCAATAAGCACCCACTTTCCATTTATATTCTAGTAATGAAGATACAGACAATAAGTGAACAGACAATGAGCACAAAAATGTCAAAGAATGATAGGTAATATGCAGAGACGTAGGATGATGCAAAAGATAATTCCACCTTGATGGCCAGGAAGGCATCTCAGAACGTGACACTAAAGCAAAAGCCCACTATGTGAAGGTCTAGGAGAAGAATGTCACAAGCAGGGGAATGGCCAGTACAAAGGCTCAAAAGTCAGAAATGGCTCAGCCCAAGGTAAAGACAAGGTCAAAGATGGAGACAGGGGCCAGATCAGGTGGCCCATTGAAACCCAGGCTAAGGAGTGTGGATTTTGTCCTAATAGCTAAGGAATACCATGTTGGGGTGTTGTTTAGCAGAGAAGTGACTTGATCTGATTTGTAGTTGTGGGGAGAGTGGATTGGAGGGGCCACAAGAGGAAGCAGGAAGCCTAGTAGGGAGAGTATCACAAGGGCCCACGGGAGAAGTGATAGTGGAGTGGACTTGGGGGCAGAGGCAGAGGTGGAGCGAAGCAGACTGATACCAGATGAGGTCTGAGTCATCTCAAAGCTGAGACGCCTTGCTGATTGTTTGGATGTGGAGTGAGGGAGAGAGGGGAATCAAGGGCGACTTCTAAGTCTTTGGCATGAACCATGGAGTGGCCAGTAATGTTGTTTATTGAAATAAGGAGAACTGGTGGAGGAGGTCAAGGGCTCTCCTTCGGCCGTGTGATGTTCATGATAACTATCAGGTATTCATCTGGAGGGAAGGAGTGAACACCCAGATGCAACAGTCCGGAGTGATTTCTCTAGCTGGAGATACAGCTTCAGCAGCCATTGACATGAAGTAGACATGGAAAGCTATGGGACTGGGTGAGACTCTGAGAAAGTGTATATGAAGAAGAAAGCCAAGGACTGGGTCCTGAGGCACCTCCACCTTTGGAGTCAATGCAAAGAGGAGGAAGAATCAGCATAAATAGACTGTCCAGTGAGACAGCAGGAAAACCTGGAGAGGGTGATATTTGAGAAGCCAAGGGGTAGATGTGTTTCAAGAAGGAAGAAGTGATCAACTATATCACATGCCACCGAGAAGTCACGGACTGTGAGAACAGAGGCATGGCTTTGGGGTTTGGCAATAGGAAAGTATCAATAATTGGTGACTCTGGCAAGATTAGTCTTAGTGGTGTGGTGGGGATGGGAGCCCAGCTGAGGCTGAGGAGGAAATATGAAGTTCTCCAATGAAGAAGCAGAAGACAGTGCAGTAGCTATAGAGAAATGGGGTCAAGAGAGAGTTTGGGGTCCTTCACTTCAAGATAAGAAGCAAAGACAAACCCTCAAGTTGGAAACCCCTGTAACCGTAGAGCTGTGAGATATTGTCTGTTTGACCCACTCATTTCAAGAGTGGGAAACTGAGGTCCAGAGATGCACAGTCACTACTCAAGGGCACAGACTGGTCTGTAGCCAGGACAAGACCTGAAATAGACCTTGTAGGGGGTAGGAGAGGCTCATGAGAATCTCAGATAAGCCACCAGGGCAGCCTGCTCCCTATTCTGAATTGGTGTCCCGGTCCCGCCTTCCTGCTCTTGGTACCCCTGCCCCTTTCTCAAAGGCCTTTGGTGGGTTCCCGAAAGGATAGACTGACTCCAGGTGAGGACCATGGAGTGGTGACAATCTAGGACCAGATAGACTGGCTCCAGGTGAGGACCATGGAGTGGTGACAATCTAGGACCAGACAGACTGACTCCAACTGACTCCAGTGGCTCACACTCCCCTCCATCTTACCTGGGCTGTATGTGCTGACATGGCGTGTGGAGTCCACTGGCCCTGAACCGTGAATGACCACATGGCCAGAGCCCTGGATGGTGCTGAGGAGATCTGCATTCTAGTTCTGGCTTTGTTGGTACTTCACCGCATGGCCTAAGGTCAGTCACTACCCCCCTCACCCCAGCCTCAGTTTCCCTTTTGTGTACATAGTGGAGACCAGACCAGTTGTTTCCCCAGGTCCCTTCTGGAGGGGTGGTTTTAGAATGGATGGGCATCCTCCTGCAAGTTCCTAAGGAAGCAATGCCCCCGGCACAGCCCTCAAACCCAGCTGACATGAGCCTGTGTCTCCAAATGGAACAGCTCCTCCATGTGGAGCTGACTGCCCACAGGAAATCCTCCCATTGCACTCCAGGTTGGTTCTCCCAGGATATTTAGGTTCTCATCTTATCCTTTGGGAGCCTGTTTATTTTTTTCTAGGCTTCCCTATCTTTCTAATCGAAGTTACTACCTTGCCCAGGGGTTTGCTTCCTACTACTTATGTTCCCTGGTTACCAACAAGACCCTTGCCTTCTCTCCAGGCCTCTTGACATCGTGAGCCAATGGTTTGGAGACTGAGACTCAGGTTGATACAGTCATTTAATTTCTCAAACATATTCTATGAACCCAGTAGGCAGGCTCTTCTACTCTGTCAGAACCTGCAGTGGTTGTTCTTTTACTTGTTTTTGTTTCAACTTTCTTTAGAGGGGAGGGCAAAGATCTTTTCCATTTCTCCTCCTAGAGCAAACTAAATAGTATAATCAGTTTGGCTGGTGCTGGGCTGATCCAGAGTGTTAAAGCAGGTATTTGTGGCTGGTATGACGGGGGAACAAAGTGCTTGTGAAAGCCAACTGATTAGTCCAGTGGTAGAGAATGAATCCGCGTCCATGTTCATCAATCTCTCCTAATCTTTGTAAATGCCTGTGTGCCCCACTCCTATGCCCCTGCTGGACAGCATGGAGCCCTGGGAATGGCAGCAAATGGGCATTGGGGATGTCTAAGGTGTCTGGCCAGGGGGCTGTTTCCCATTTAAAGAGAGAGGCCCAGTCAAACCACAGGTACAGTAAGCAAACCGCCTTAGAGGAGAGATTTTAGGGGTTAGGAGGGGACTCCCTGCTCCCCCAAATGCCTCCCCATCTGTTCCCTGATAAATTCTACAAAGCAGGGCCTCTCATTCAATGTGCTACCTTGGGTGACACAATGCTTTGGACCCGAGTGCTTTGCAAGCGTCTGTAAAATTATTTTTGTACCTGGAAAAAAAATTGGCTCTAAAATTTAAAAAACAAAAACAAAAACTGGAAAATCAAAATTAATTAAATTTTAATTGAATATTTTCAAAGTGTGTAATTTTGTCAACCATGCAACCACAACTCAACTCAGATAGTTAAAAATAAATGAGATTTCTTGTATTCATGTAGAAATGAGTACATCTGTGATGTTAGCTATGATGTGAGATAAAGTCATCTCAAGTAAGAAAGCACTAAGAATGGCCCTGTGCCATGGAGGAGAGCACAGTGGCTTCAGCTGAGCCCCCCAACAGTGTCAGCTCACATCCAGGACCTCTGATCACTGGAGACATGCCCAAAAGGCAGATCAAGGAACATCATGCAGCCCCTTAGGATTGGTTAGGGGAGAAGGATGCACCAGAGTTAAATTGACCTACTTTATGATTTTCATCATTTAACAGACTTATCTGCCAAGTCTATGTCACTGTATTGACACTTGGGGGAATAGTCTTTTCACTTAAAAACTTTATAATCAAGGAAAGAAAATGTATATCCAAATATTTGTAATAGAGGCACAATTAGTGAAGTGTGTCTGTAAAGGGCACACATACAAGGGGAGGTTTGCTTTAGGCTGGAGATTAGGGGGTAAGCCAAAGCTAGTCTAAACCCCCAAATCCAGGATAGGTGACTAGTGGCAGCCTGGATGACACCCACCCCATTACCTCCCTGCTCTTCCCAGGACGTCTCATGGCTGGAAAACTCCGGAACTGATGCTGGCTCTTCTTCAGTCCTACGGGCTGTCTGGTATTTACATACACTTTGCCCCCTGATCTCCTTTAGTTTCTTTCCCAGGTCTTTTATTTTTTTATTTTTTTGGTTTTAATTGAGATAGTAATTCACATATCACAAAATTCACCCTTTTAAAGTGTAGAATTCACTGGTTTTTAGCATATTCACAAAGTTGTGCAACTATCACCGCTGTCTCACACCAGAACATTTTCATCACTTACATGTTGTTCTCATAATTTTTTTGGTAGATTCTTTAGGATAGTCTATATACAAGATAATGTCACCTACAAATGACATAGTTTTCATTGTTCCTTTCCAATCTAATGACTTGCATTTGTTTTTCTTGCCTAATTGAGCTAGCTAGAATCTCCAGTAGAGTGTCAAATAGAAATGGTAAGAACGGACATTTTCATCTTCTTCCTTATCTTGGAGGGAAAGTTTTCATTCTCTCACCATTAAGTGTGATCTTAGCTGTGGGCTTTTCGTAGATGCCCTTTATCAGGTCGAGGAAGTTCCCTTCTACCCTTCTAGTCCTAGTTTGTTGAGGTCTTTGTTTTGGGGTTTTTTTTTTTTATCATGAAAGGTGTTAGATTGTGTCAAATGTTATCTTCTGAATATCTCTATTGAGATAATCCTGTGTTTTTCTCCTTTATTCCATCAGTATGGTATATTACACTGATTGATTTCCATATGTCATACTGACCTTGCATTCCTGGGGTAAATTCCACTTCTAAGTCTTTTATTTTCTAAGTTAAACACATATGGCTCCTTTACCATTTGTCACCTTATGTGATTGCTGGAATCAGGCCAGGTGAAAAGCAGAGATCCATTAAAAATCCAAAGACAGGTAAAGCCAGTGGGAGAGCAGCCTCCTGGGTTGCGGAATTTCAGAATTTGCCAAGAATTTTCTTATTATTTGCTCCTTGTCAATGGCTATTTGGCATAGATGTATTATATTTATTTAGACAAAGGCACCCTTGCTCATGGATTATTCTCTCCCTAGTGACACCAATAATGAATATAGGTATAGATTTTCTTTTTTAAAGTTATGTCAGAAATTTTGAGAAATGGAGAAAAGAGAAGAATCACCCATAATCTTATTATTTTATCATAACTATGGATAGTTTTTTGGAGGTAGAGGCCAGGCTAGTTGAGGTATCATATACATACAGAAAAAATTACCTTTGGGGAATTAGTTCCATGAATTTGGACAAATGCATACAGTCATGTAACTAACACTGTAATCAGTCCCCTCGCTCTACATGAAGCCTCTGGCAACCACTGAACTGTTTTCTGTCCCTATAGTTCTGCATTTTCCAGAATATCATGGAAATAGACTCATATGATATGTAGCCTTTTATGGATTTTTTTTTCATTTGGCATAATGCTTTTGTGATTCATCTATATTGAGTCTATCAGTAGTTTGCTCCTTTTTATTGCTGAGTAGCAGTCCACTGCATGGATATACCACTTTTTGTTTATCCCTGTACCGGTTTATTAACATTTGAGTTAACTTTTTAGCAATCATGAATAAAGCTGCTATTTGCATTCAGATACAGGCTTTTGGTAGGTGTATGTTTTCATTTATCTTGGGTAAATAGTAAGGAGTGAGATTCCTAGGTCATATGGTAAGTATATGTTTAACTTGATAAGAAACTGCCCAACTGTTTTCTAAAGAGTCTGTACCATTTCATCGTTCCACCCACCTACCAGCAACATATGAGTTCTAGTTGCTTCACAGACTTGCTATTACTTGGTATAGTCAGTTGTTTTTCTTTGCTTGTTTGTTTTGTTTTGTTTAATCTTATCCATTCTAGTAGGTATAGAGTGATTTTCTTTTTAACGTACTTCTGTCCTTTTTTATATGTGCATGTTTTCCACATATTGGAAATCATAGTTTACATTCAATTTTGTATATTACTTTTTCATCTAATACCTTGTCCACATGGCCCTCATTTTAAGACTGACTAATATTCCGTTGAACGCACCTCTTGTTGGAGTTGGGTTGTTTTGAATTTTTGTTGTTATAAGCCACGCTCTGATGAAGACTTTTACACATTAGCTTTTCCATTTTTGGATTAACCCTTCAGGTTAGAGTCCCAGTAGAAGAGAAACACTGTTGTCAATATTACATATTTTCATTTTTTAAAAGTTCATTTATTGTAATACACAAAACAATTCTTTTAAAAATTTACATTTGGCTGCTAGTGAAGCTGAACATTTTTCTATGTTTTTGTTTACTAATTGTATTTTCTGTTTTATGGATTATGCTTATATTCTTAGCTTATTATTGGGACTTGCTTTCTTATCAATTATTATGATTATTTTAAATAATAAAGCTATTAACCCTTTGTCATGGTAGCTATACATATTTCCAATCTCTTGTTTGCCTCTTTTTTTCAACATACAGAAATGTTTCGTTCCTCTGTGTAGTCAAATCTGTCACTCTTTTCCTCTGAGGGTTTTTATATTGCTTCTAAGCTTAGAAAAATCATTTTCATCCTTCTCTCCTGAGGCCTGATAAATGGTCAATTTAATTTTCTTCTAGATTTTCTCCAGCTTTTAAAAATAATTATCTCTGTCGCATATAGAATTTTTATTGACATATAATAGGATATAAAACCCTAAAAAAGATGTTTTTCGACATGATATCTTAATTTAAGTAAAATAGTCTATGAAGTCACGAAAGGATTGAACCTAAATTCATCTTACTGTGATGACATGTTACTTTTGTGCTCTGTTTTCCCCATCCTAGTTATCAAGTGTATATAATAGCAGGGCTCATCGGCAAACAATGGCTAAACCCCAAACGTTGACACAATGGAGGGCTGTGCAGGCCCCATGGCAGGCTGATGGGGTGCTTATACACCAGGGGGCTAAACAGGTCCTCATTCAGAATCAGAGGCGGGTCGCATGCTGCATCCCCCCTCCCTGGGTCTCTGCTCCATTTGCCCGCATTACCACAACCCCCATCCTACCCACCTCCTAATCTGGACAGTTGCAGTCCTGCATCAACTTCTTCTCAGGGAGCAGGGAGCTGCCCCCTCTGCACCCAGCTGGAACTCACTTTGGGAACCCTGGTGTCCAGGATTCCCCATCTGTTAGAGCAACTCACAGAGCCGGCAGGGGCAGCCTCCCTGGCCTGTATGACTCCATGGTGCCCCTTTTCCCACTCCATTTTTCTGAAGATGTCAGAAGAAGATCATAACACTCTTCCCTCACTCATCCAGCAGAGGTAACCCTCTCCTAATACCATAAAATGTCATAATTGACTATTTCCTTCCTCTACTCTTTGTCAAGATATCGGTAAATGGAACAAATCCTCTAAAATGGGAAAAGCCCATTCCTCAGACAGCGGTCGCCTGAAGGAGGAGGGGCCTGGTTGGTGCCTCATTTTGAACAAATAGAAGAAATCGTTTCATTTTTCACTGTTATGCTGGGGCTGAGCCATTCAGCAGAAAATCCACTCCGAAGCCCCGGAGGGCGTGGGAGCTGAAGCCCCTCTCGCTCAGACCCCCAACGTTATCACCAGGCGCAGGGCCTCGGATCCACGGCTGATGCCTCCGCTCCTCCGGGAAGGGGGCGGGGAGTGGGCCACGGTGGCAAGGGGTGGGACGGGGCCAGGTCCCTCCCTCTAGATGAGGCAGGTTCTCCTCAGGGTCTGTCAGAACACTGGGCGTTTAGTTAAAAACTCTCTCCAAAAGAAAGAGCATTAAGGCGGAGAGCTTGAAGTGGATCCCGAGTAATTAAGTGTATAAATTAATTCTTCCCCTAAGAAATGTTCCTCTCCTATTATTAGATTTGGCTCTCAGAGGAGCTACATCCAAGTAGTGGGTTTCCAGTTGTATGTGTGCGTGTGTGTGTCCTTATGCGAACACACATTCTGGGCTTTGCTGCCTGAAGCCTACAATTAAAATAAGTGACACGAATGTGTCTTTAAACGAGAGATCTGTGGAAAACTAAGGGATTTTCTGTCAGAGGAAGAAAAAAAATGAAATATGGTTGCTTCAGTCCACTGAATGGATGAATAGGAAAGTACTTGTCCATCCAAGTACCCAAAGGGATAAAACCCAATGATAGCCTTCTCAACTGCTTAGCACATAATGCATGGGCTGTTTTGATGCTAGTAATGTGTTTTTTAGTTCTTCCTATCTAGAAGGAATGGATCAAATATGAGGAGAGCTGGAACATGATTTTCAACCCATTGCTTTTGATTAAGTACCCGAACAGACAGGTCCTGGGACTTGCAGTAATACTAATGGGGCATAAAGTGCTATAAAAAAGGATGGGGCCCTACTTTTGTCCAAATGCCATTATCCTGGAATCAGAGACCCTGATGTAATATGTCCACGGTTAACCTTTTTTTTCTGACAGGAAATTTTCTCCATCCACTCACACCATCAATTATGCTGCATTTGGCCAGAGTGATGAGTGATTACTTGATTTCAAATGAAAGAGACACACGTGCCAGGCTCCCAAATACCAAACACTGCAGAGGGGGCAGGCTGGGAGGAAGATGGCCATCAGGGTTTGGACAAAATGGTTCTTTTGTTTTAGCAAGGTTTTCCCAATTGCTTGCTCATTTGCTTGTTTTGGAAAAAGGAGAGATCAAGTGACTGAAAACGGGATTATTATCATATTGATCCAAAAAATAGTTAACTGATTGAGCCTTGAGCTACCCACGAGGAGCTGACAGCTAACAATTAGCTGGCGAACATGACTGGAAGACGGAACCACGATTGCTGGGACCTGGTATAGCAGGAGAAGAGCAAAGAGATTCCCTTTCAGCTGACCTTCCCAGCAGAAGGCGAATTTGGTCACCGTCCCCAGGGAATCAGGCTGCTGGCTCTTTTGCCTCAGCTCTGCCCCAAGTACACTTCTCCCGAAGAGCTCCCCTAGCTGCCTCTGTGCCACTCCAAACTTTGCGATACAATTTTTTCTTGCAATCAGCAAGTGGCAGATTGTCCAACTGTTGTGTCATTTATTGTCAATGGCTGCAAAGAGAAGAAACAAAAATGAAAAAGAAAAGGAAAAGAAAAAATTCCACAACGCTATAACCTAGTCCTGAATGTAAATCAGACATTCCCTGTCATGTTGATAGCTTGTGTTAGTCTAATGTATTTTATATTACTCAAAAGCTTTGAAACCCTGCAGCTTTCTTCATACAGGCCATTATGCGGTTATCATTAAATTGTCTTGCAAAGAACATTATCGGTAATTATAGCAGACACTAAAATCAAATGATCAGAGTGGGACCTTTAACACCAAGAGGAACCATTAGAAGTTAATCAAATAAAAGGATGAGAATAATTATGTTAGGATTAAGTAGTAATATGCCAGAAGTTATATACTTTCCTGACTATATATCTTTACTCCCAGCTTCCTGAATTTCCTTTTCGTTGATGTGTTTTTATATAATACTTTGGCACAGAATGTAAACGACAATATTTTTGTCGTGGCACACAATCAGGCTCGAAGGTTCATGGGCAGTTCATATCTAAATGCCATCTGAGGCGCAGAGGTAATGATGATGATAAAAATAATAATAATAAAAAAATGTGCAAAGCTGGAAAAAAAATCCATCGGTCAATGAAGCGTGGCAAAATGATAAAAATGGTTGCAACAGGCACAGGTGCAAGGAAAGTCGTTATTGGCTGGTTGCTCTGTCTTGGAGCTGAGGATTTCTCCTGCAGGCCTCGCTGGAAAGCAGCATACTCGGAAGGCTCAGCCGGCTTGTTTGTGCCTGAGAGAAGAAAAAGCCAGCATCTTGTAGGCTATCCAGTTGCCCTGCTGGAGCCGATACATAGGGCTCATGGTGGGGCAGAGACGATCATGGTGCAGGCAGGAAGGGGGGCCCGGTTCTCTGAGGCAGAGTGCTGCCAGTGGAGGTACCAGGCTCACAGGGTCACTCATGGCCCCCTCCCCTTCCACACACACACACACACACACACACACACACACACACACACACACACACCCCTCTGGCACCTCACAGATGCCCGTCTCTACAATGTGACGGCTGACAGTAACACATGGCCTAGAGGGCTGAGGGCTGTGGCTCCAGCTGGGAAAAGGGTGAATTCCCCAAGGCATGGCCCATCATAGATCCCAGATTAAACCTGAGCCATGGGACAAACAATGCCATTGTCAATAGCTAGGAGGACTGAGACATTCTCTATAGCATGACCTTTTAAAAAATTATAATCTCCCATCCACTTTCCTCCTCTTCCCTTACAAATAAAGATCAATTCATAATAACAATTTTGCATTTGTGTCTGTCTTTGTGCTGGGCACCAGGATACAGTGATGAATAGGATCACACGATTTTCTGCTTAAAATGTTGCTATTATGACATGCAAATACAGACAGCAAAGTACAGTTGACCCTTGAACAACACGGGTTTGAAATGTCCGCGTCTGCTTATACGCAGATTTTTTTCAACAAGTACATGCAGTGAAACACCTTCCAGGTTTGGTTGAATCCATGGATGCAGAACCGGAGATATGGAGGGACAACTTCAGGACAGGAACATCCTCAGATTTTGGTATCTACGGTGGGTCCTGGAGCCAATCCCCTGTATCACCCTGCAGATAGTGTAATTTAAATGGTAAAACCCAGTCTAACCTTTCCATATTTTTCACAGTTTTCCATTTGGGGAGGTTTTGTGATATCTTAAAATGAGGGCATCCCTCCATTTCACAGAGGTCAAAACAGAGGCACATTGGAGATGATGTTAGAGTTGGAGGTAGAGATCAGAGCAGGCTCCTCTGAGTATCTAGATGGGCTCCACTGTGACTCTCATAGTGGTCTCACCGAGGGGCATCAGTTCCCACTGTTCTCTTTCCCTGGATTCACGTTGTGTAGCACACATACCTCACAGGGCCACTGTAAGGAGGGAATGAGGTCAAGGGTATGGACGGGCTTCTAAACTTAAAAGTGAGATTAGAGAGCACAATTGGGGCTGCTTTTCCCCTGGCTGTGTTGTAAAGTTGTAAAGTCTTGTTTCCATTGGGGGAGGGGTTTGGGAAGAGTGCTTTGGGGAAAGAAGGCAGGGCACACTCCTAAGTGATAGAGCAAAAGGGTGAAACTTGGGAGTGGCCAGCATACCCTCAACAGAAAGCTTTTAGTCTCAAATCTGTCAATTATCTGCTTGACCAATGAACTGTAAACAAGAGGCCTCTCAGACCAGGAACAGAAACTTGGCAGAGATTTTTGAAAGAGGAAGAGACAGCGATCAGTTAGAGCTGGTGAAGAGCCCCAGTCATATAGACAGACCTGGGGAAGATGGCACCTCCACCAAGGCCACATAGTCCTTAGTGAGACCAGGTCCATAAACTAACTTAGGATCACAAGTCCAAGAAGCTAAGCCTCACCTATAGGTAGAACTAATCCTGACAACAAGCTTGTTAATATACTTTAAAAACAAATCAAATTAAACATACACACACACACAACTAAATTGTCTAAGGTTGGGGGTGTTGTGTGACTTTTTCAGGGCTCGTATTTCTGAGTCCAGGGGAAGAGTCTTGGGGACTGGATATCCTTCCTTATCAGGGGGCGGGCCTGGGAACTCATATCCAAATACTGAATTAGACAGCAGGGTCCAGAAGACACTGAGAATCTCCCAGCCCCAGCAGCTATTCCAGCCCAATTCACCACTAACCTTGGTCCGAGCATCCCATCCACTCAGAACTGGGAGGGCAGAGCTGCAAGGCAAAAACCAGAGACTTCACCGGCCCGGGGAAAGAACAAAACAAGAGGCCAAGGGAAAGGCTGGCCTGGTCCCACTGAGCAGCTCAAGACAGATGAGGGACACCTTCACCTGGGATATGTTGTCTGAATTTTGCTGCTTTCTGTTTATTTTGTTTTTATTTTAAATTTGCTTTTGTTGTTTAGTTTTCACAAGGCCTGGCAATTACATTCCGTTTCTGTACTTGTTAAGGAGGATACAAGTATGGTGACTGAGGAATTGCAGCCAGTTCTGGAAAGAAAAGGAACCCCAGAGAGAAAGTTAAGTGAAGCCCACAGCAGAGTAGAGTTTGGGGACAAATAAGCCAGATTCCTGGAACCTACGAGACAAAAGAAATTCCAGCCTAAGGAAACGGTTTTGCATAGAGGTGCCTTGGAACTTAGCTGGGAAAAACCAATATTTTCCCTTTCCTTGTTGTTATTGAGTTCCTGTAACCGAGATCAGAGGAGGGGAGGTAAAGATCAACCATAGTATCTTACAAAGCTCAACAAATATTTGCAGGTTTACTGACTGGGGCATGCCGGTGAGACGCTGGGGAGAAAATCTCAGCTTACATATAGCCATTTAGAACCTCCCCTTCTGCATGGGAGACCGGATGAACACAGTTGGTGTCTTTTCTAGAGACCCATTCAATACTTTTTTTTTTTTTTTTTTTGCGGTACGCGGGCCTCTCACTGTTGTGGCCTCTCCCCGTTGCGGAGCGCAGGCTCAGCGGCCATGGCTCACGGGCCCAGCCGCTCCACGGCATGTGGGATCTTCCCGGACCGGGGCACGAACCCGCGTCCCCTGCATCGGCAGGTGGACTCTCAACCACTGCGCCACCAGGGAAGCCCCATACTTTTACAGTATTTGACAAAAAATGTTTTTTTCCATTAGTTTATCTGAGAAACACAGAGGTGGGTAGGAGTAGTGGCATTCTTTTATCCCATTTTACAGATGAAGACACTACACTCAGTGAGGTGGGGGTCTAATTTGTGACAAAACATGGACTGAATTCAGCCCTCTGGCCTGCCTCTGACCACCGTATCCCTGTTTTAGTGTACCTACTCCTGTATAGGGCAGGGCCATGCCTTTATGAGGACTAACTTTGGGCCATGTTATGGGTTTGGGGAGTCTCATCATATACAAAGCAGCCTCAAGCCACCACTTGGTCATGAATTCATAGGTTTAGATAATGTGTGTTGATAACTGAAGACAGAGGGAAAATAGTAGCCATTCGACATTCCACATAGTCTCTCTGGCTGTTT
This sequence comes from Physeter macrocephalus, assembly GCF_002837175.3. Lineage (NCBI taxonomy): Eukaryota > Metazoa > Chordata > Mammalia > Artiodactyla > Physeteridae > Physeter > Physeter macrocephalus. The sequence continues at coordinate 61,784,433 of NC_041232.1, read as the reverse complement.
CCCAGGGTTAACAGTGAGATCCCTTGTAAGTCCGGTTACACAGTGAAAGTCGCCCCTCCTTGGGCTCTTTTCAAGGCCACAGCCCAGAATGAGGCTCAGAAGAACTGCCCTGTCATTCAGCGGGCTTCGAGGCAGGCAAGTTCTCCGCAATGTGGTCAAGCAGTGTCATCCATGATGATGCGGAAGGAGCCAGAAGGCACCCTTTTGCACACACCCCCCTCCTTCTATTGAGCTCTTAAATTAGCTCTGCAAACCCAGGTGTCAGCCGTCCCGCTGGAACAACCCAGACAAGCCATTAAAAACGCCAAGAAGAAATGAATGCCTAAATCACCCTGTCTCTCCGAAGGTAGAGTCTTACCTAATCACACGTCAAATCATATTTTTTCTTCCCCAGATGGATGTCTTCTTTCAAAGTCTGATGGTCACAGAGACAAAGGTACCGCTTCAGCCTTAAGTAACTATTGAAGTTTTACCCCAATAGATTATTTGCTAGAAGTAACTAACATAAAAAAATGCCCTGTCAGACTACAGCTTGGCTTTCTTTCATTTTTTTAAAGGGTAATATTTGGTTTCATCTTGCAACTCCTCGGGAAAATTTAGCACTGAGTCAGAGAGGTTGGCCAACAAGTAACACTTCATAAATTGCTGGATCCCTAATCAATACATATTGTCATCCACTCCAGTCCTTTGGACAGATTTCTCTCTGCCCTGAGTCGTTGGTGTATTTTATGAGATTGTTACAGGCTGGGCTTGCATGGCCTGGGCCTAATGAACCTGTCACCGCTCTATTGATTGACATGGCAGTGTAAGTGAGACAGGCGATTCCGATTGACTTCCTAATTACTGCTGCTGGGCTGCCTCGCCAACTGCTCGGGCCAGAGGTTAATAGTTTTGATGTTCAGCCGCTCCTAGCTGTGGAGGCCGGACTGAAACTGGCTCCTTAGAAGTCAATACCTGAATCAAGTTCTCAAGGCTATGGTCCTGCTGATCAGTTAAGCCTCATGTTCCTCCTGGTGGCAGCTGACAGGGGGCTGAGGAGTGAGGGGTTCACAAGCAAGCGGTCTAAGGGAGTCTAGGAGGCTCTGAAAGCACCACCCAAGGCCCAGGATTGGCAATTAGGGGGTTCGGAGTGTTGGGGAATGGGTGTGGAGGTGGGAACAACTTAGGAGCCCTGCACCGAGCGTTGGCAGTTTTGGTTTGGGTTTTTCCAGTTTTCCATCCCAAGGATTGAAAACTGTTTCCTTTGTTCCTTCAATGTCCAGAATTCTGTTGGGTGCCATGGACTCTTGGAGAGGAAAGAATGAGATAACTTGTATTGATTCATCTATTCAACAGCAACTAATTGAATGTTTACCTTATCCAAGATACAGTGGGAGTGCATAGATTTATAATAATTTTTCATTGATATCATGTCTTCATGGTTGGGAATGTTTTCACACCCAGTGTTGTATTTGGACCTCATAACACACCATGAAGAAGGGGGGTCGCTATCTCCCTTTCTGATGAGAAAACTGAGGCTCTGCAGAGGAAAGTGATTCCCCCAAAGCCGTACAAGCTAGGAAGGAGAGAAGTAAAGCTTTACAAGCAGATGTTCTTGTTCTTAATCTGATAGTCTTGCCAGCATACTGAGATGACCAATGCCTGAATCCTAGGAGCTCACAAACCAATTGAGATAAGCAAGGCCAGTGTAGCAATGTGTCAGGGGTCCCCAGGACCACCATCAGTTTCAGTGATGAGCCTAGGAGAACTCCCAGGACTCAGGATATAGTCGTGCTCATGGCTTATTACAGCGAAAGTATCCAAAGCAAAATCACCAAAGGGAAAATGTGCATGGGGTGAAGTGTGGGGGAAAGCAGGCACAAGCTTCCAAGATCCTCTCCCAGTAGAGTCACACGGGATGTGTGTGACTTGTGACAACAGGGGTGAAGTGTTGTCTATCAGGCAGGCGAGCACATGAGAGACTCAGTGCCCAAGGTTTTTACTGGGGGCTGGTGACACAAACACCCTTCACCTGGCAGATACCAAATTCCAGAGTCCCAGAAGGACCTCAGGGCTCAGGACAGACCATATTAAGCACGGTATCCCGCCCTTATCAGTTTTGGAATCCAAGTTCCTCCCGAAATCCAAGTTCCCAGACACCAGCTGAGGGCCACCCTTGCAAGCAGGCCTTTCAAAGGCAGCAGTCTCAGTCCTGCTATGGTAGTTCTTTTCTGCACTACCAAGAACCTCAGCACAAAGCATGAGATGGAAAGAGCTTATGAGGAGGGCAGACCAACATACATAGAGTTCAGCCATTCAGAAATGGACGATTATGCTTCAGCGAGGGCTTCATTGAGGATCCAGCCATTAAATACACCCCAACTGTGTAAATCACACCTTTTTATTTTCTGTGCTTCTGGTGCTCTGACGTTTGGGGCCTTGCTGACTGGGGAGGGGGTGCCCTCTACCCCCCACCCCAGGGTTAGCTAATTCCTAGAGACAGTAACTGAGCATGCCTCGCGTTTGCAAACTATCCAACCCGGAACCCACGCCCCCAACCACTTCCTTCATTGGCTCTGACACTCAGGGCCACTATCCACCTGCCCCAGTCACTCCAGGGCCAGGTGTCAGACACCCAGGGGCAGCCCCTCTATGCCAGAGCCCACTGAAATTATTCCAACTAGCCAATCCTGAGCCTGCTTGCCTGGCCTTGCTTCTCGGCAGAAACCACAAGAAGAGCCCTTGCTCATGCTTCCTCTCTTGGCCTCCTGACTGACCCCAGGGCTTGAAGCGCCCCCTCCTTCTGGGACCGTAATGAACCATCTTTCCAATGCCAATCATCTCCTGATCGGCTGGCCTCATAATACGTGAATGATAATAAAACCTACATTTTAAAACACCAACCCCCAGCCCCACCACCTTCCTGGTGATGGTGAAAGGGCTCAGTAGCAAAGAGGAGTTTCTAAGGAGGGGATCGGTGAGCCTGGAGGAGAGAGGATGAAAGCCATGAGCCAACTGTGCGTAGAAGGCATTCAGCCTCTACGGAATCATGGAGCATCCACAATGTGCCTCATGTGGTGGGTGGGGCATGTGTGCCTTGAGTACGGACAACCAAGGGTTACAGGGGCGGATTTCTCCTCATTATTACCAGTGCCCACCCCACTTAGTGCTATTTTTCTTCAAGAGGTCCCCCGACCCCTTCAGCCTGAAATGTCCTCCGTCCTCTTCTCCGTTTACCCAAGTCATCTTCCTTCCAGGGCATCACCTGAATGAAGAATTCCCAACCCATATTAACCTACACCTACTCTGAACTTCTACCCAGCACCACACTGTTGCACATAAAATGACCCTCTGTTCTGTTTATTTTTCTTTTTTTCTCATGTGTTCAGCGTTCAGTGTGTCTTCTTAACCAGATCACAAACTCTTTAAGGGAGTGTCGTGTCCCCCAGAGCATGGCATGATGCCTTTCTCATTGTAGTTTCCCCTAATAACTAGTAACTGATTCCGAAAAGAGAAATCACGGTCTGTTTTTCTGTGCAGTCTCCTGAAATGTAAGCCAGAGTTTAATGTTATTGAAAAAAAAATCTAAAGAACTTGGCGTATTAAAGTGTGAACCTGAAAAGAAACTTAGGTGTGACAAAGCTTCAGTCTCCCTTAATCCTCTGGTTGGAGACACACTGTGTAGCCTCTAGGACTCTACTTATTTATTTCTCTCCACTTCCCTCTCCACCTGGAGGTCCTCACCCTTCATCAAGTGTCATTCTTTGCTTTGCAACTGAAAAAAAAAAAAAAAAAGAATTCAGAACCCAAGGAGGAAATTAGCCTTCTTGTAGGTCATGTAGGCTTCGGAATGGAGACCCATGTGGTCTGGTTTACCCAGGATTGTCCCAGTTTTTAAACTGAAGTCCCACACTCTGGGAACTCTCTCCGTCCTGGGCATACCAGGACAGTTGGTCATCCTAGACAAGTCTGTGGCAAAGCAAGCCTGGAAATTATTTGGCAGAAATTGTGAGGAAAGGAGAGGAATTTGCCTTTTGCTCCTAAGAAGGAAAAGACTATAAAGCCAGAAGCACAGGGGAAGATGTGGAAAGGAATGGTGGGAGGGGCCCTGACAGCTGACATGGTCAAGACCTCACAGGAGGAGGATGCCTTTTTTATTTCAAGTAGTTGGTCATGTACTGCAGTGTCCATCCTTCCATCTCTCTAAACCGTCAGTCAAGTCGGCTACAAATATTCATACAAATGCTTTGTGCAAGTTTCTTGTTTGTTCCCTGTTCTTTTAGACTTTCCACAATCCAAGGAGTGACAGTTTGTGTTTTAAGAAGCTGCTGACATCTGGGTTCTGCGGTTTGCTTTTACTGAGGACCAGCCACTTTGGGTCTCGCTAGGTACTGGTGGTATGGTTGGAGGACCAAAGTGAATAAGGTCCCAACTGCCCTGAGTAGCAGTTGTTAGTTTTGACTGTGTGGCCTGCACGTAGTAGGTCTCAATAAGTACTTTTTGAGGAAATTGCTTGCAGGGCTCCCCACGCCCCTAACTTTTCTTCCTTATTCCCTTTACCTACACCTGCCTCAATCAAGATGTTCAAGGGACTTTCTTGGCGGTCCAGTGGTTAAGACTCCATGCTTCCAGTGCAGGGGACGTAGGTTCAACCCCTGGTTAAGGATGTTACATGGGATGTGACATGTTACATGTTACATGGCCAAAAAGAAAAAAAAAAAGAAACAGATATTCAAGATAATTGTTTCTGAGTAAGGGATGATGAGACGCTTTCCTTTTTGGTGGCTCTCAACTTTAGCCACACACTGGAAACACCTAGCTTTAAAAAGAATGCCCAGGTACCACCCCCAGAGATTCAGATTTAATTGGTCTGGGATGGAGCCTTGAGTGAAAGAAGGGTGCAAAAATCCCCAGCTAACCCTAATGTGCAGACCCACTTAGAGGATTTTCAGGCACTACATCATCATGTCTTCCAGCCATTGTCAAGGTTCCCTACATCCCTGAAAGAGGAAAGCAGGCAACACAGTAGCAAAATTTCCTCTCAAAGGACACACAAGTCTAGGGGAAATCCCCCCTCACCACCGAAGGAGCTAAAGAACCTTCTCCCCATTAGGTTTCTCCCAAGAACCCTCTCCCATCACGTGTTAAGAACTCCACTGAGTCACCGCTTTAGTTCACAGACGCCACCAACCCGCCATCAGCTGGTAACGATTTCTGGTCAGATGCAAACAATTAAGTTAGGGAGAAAAGAATCCACATTCCATTATCAATCCCCTAAATGGCTCACTCCCTGGTCTAATTGCCTTCTGAGTTCCCCAGACAGCTGTGGCTAATAAGGCAAACACCCCAAAGAACCAAAACTGGGACCCAGAAGGAAAAGAGCCCAGGATGCTCAGCTGTCTCAGGGTTGGCCTTGAGAATGACTGACCCACCAGCGAGGAAGCCACTGACTCCATCACCACAGCACCTTCCCTCCCCGCCTCTCCTCCTCCCCCTCTTACAGTCTCTCTCCAAAAAACTCAAGGCAACTGCTGCCTGATTTTTGATAGATTGGCCACTGTGTTTTATTCGACAACGTATATCACTCTGCCAATATGAATTTGCAAGATGGTAAAAATACAACCCCCGGAAAAGATTACATGAAAGGGAAAAAAAATCATTAGGCAATTAAGAATGGCAATAATTCACCCATATCTATGCTTTGGGAAGAAATACTGCCCCAGGGAATTAGCTCTGCTTATCACTTTGTCATCTGTCTGGGGTGTAAGTGAGAGGAGGTTTCGTGCGCATTGCTGATGATTTCCTGCAGTATTTCTAAGCATGATCAAAACGAATGCCAGGCTTTTAATAGAATCCTGTCTCTCTGGAGGTAGCTGTAATTTGTACACAGGAAGCTGAGCTACTAAATTAACTAAACATATGTGTTCCTTAAGCACCTCCACATAAATCCCTTTCCGAAGAACCATCTTCTGACAATCAAAGTGTTTTTGAGCTGGAAGAGATCTTAGGGGTCATTGGCCACTCTCATCATTGTATGGATGAGGACATTTAAGGCCCAGAGAGAGAAAGTAATTTACTAAGGTCGCACAGCTAATAGAGACGAAAGTACAACTAAAGCCCTGGACCTCCCATTCCTTAATCTAGCAGGAATCTTTCTGCTCTACCATCCTGCCTGCTCCTTGGCCAAATTATTATCCACGACTGGTCTAGGCCCTCAGGCACTAACTTCAAAACGCTCTTTTTGGGAACACCTTCCTTGGCTCTCCCGCTGCACCTCAGGCTGCAGTAAGTGTTTGTCTTATGTTCTCCCATCTCCACCTTGTACCTGCCTCACCACTACATTTCCCACACTATTACATCATGGTAGGAGCACATTTTCTGTTGTGTGCCCCCAGTAGATTGGGAGCAAATTGAGATCAGGGATGTTTTACATTCATTTGAATGTCCTAAGTACCTGAAACATACTAGGTGTCCTACAAGTGTCATTGGAATAAATCAATAAGGCATGGTTGCTCTTGTCACAACGAGGAAAGGAACTCTTTGTTCACTCCTTGCGTTTTGAGATAACAAGCCAACCTCCTTTATCCTGTTAGAGGGACCCAGAGTGGAGGTCTTTGGCCATCATGATGTCACAGGAATTCCTCACCTGTAACCTTGCTCTCCTTCTCACTCCACCTCCGGCCCCATCTCCCTACTCTCCTTTGAGATTCCATTGTCTAATTAGCCCAGTTGCCTCCATGTTTATGAACACACCAAGTTCATTCCCATTTCTATAATAGGTTCTTACTTTGCCTCTTACCTGAAAAGCCTCCTACTCCTTTCCCCACCCCATACCCTCCATGGAGCTGTCCCTGTTTAGCCTCAGGCCACACTGATGGTCCCATTGTTTCATCATCTATGGCACTTTGTCTGCATCTCCCCTTCTAGAACCATATTACTCACCCTTGCATACTGATTGCTCATTGGGTCATGTTTCTAAATATTGATACTCTAATAAGACTGCAAATACTTTTGAGTCACACTTCTTTTATATCTGTCACAAAATATTTTCTACAGGTGATCAGGTGAAATGTTAAGTTGCCCATTGGCTGAATGTGATTTGGGAAGCATCTTGCACCCCAAGATCAGTAATCCACTAGTGGTGGTCTGACAATCTCATAGCACTACAAGGCCTCATGAGACAGCCCAGAGGCAGGTACGGAAGGAGGGAATGGTCACGTGGAACACATGGCAGTGATCCTCCATCAGCTAGACTGGGAACCAGCTGCATGTAACAGAAACCTGAATGTGGCGGCCGAGTATATTTTACAAAAATGGCCACAGCTACATTTCCAGTCCCATGTGTTTCTATCTCATAAAGGAGTGGAGCCTCTTTCCTCTCCCCTTGCGATTGAACTGGCCTCTGACTGACTCAGTGAATAGAATGCAGTGGAATCAACACTGCATAATACTCTAAGCTAGGTGATTCAAGGTAACCTGGCCTCTGCCTCGATGTCCCTCTCTTGGGATGCCTGAGCTTAGAGCCCGGGTACCATGTTGTGAGGAAGCTCAAGCCAAATGCTGGTATTTCAGCTGAAGTCCCAGCTTAAGCCTCAGTCACTAGTCACCTTCAACTACCAGACGTGTGGGTAAGCAAAGCTTCAGATAACTCCAACCCTGTATCCTTCCCATTGTCTAAACTGATTCTAAGTAGAGCAGAGACAGGCTATCCTCACCTGCCTAGACCACAGGTTCATGAGCAAAATGACTGCTGTTGTTGTTGTTTTAAGCCACAAAGTTGTAGGGTGGTTTATTACAGATTAGAAAACCTGAACAAGGGCTTAACCAAATAAGATGTTCTTTTTCTCATATGACAGAGTCCAAGAGTAGGCAGCATAGACGCAGTGCTCAAGGAAAAGGCTTCTTCGCCCTTCCTCGTTCACCATCCTTAGCATGTGACTTTGGTTCTTGAGATGGCAACTTGGCTGCCCCAACTATGGGCATGACATCCGAGTTCCAGGCCAGAAGAAAGGAAGAGGGAACAGGGCAAATGAAGTGAGTGGGCCTATGCCCACTAAGTCTACCCTCTTTTCCAAGTTCTCCTAAAAACCCCACCAGAAACTTCTTGTATCATCTCAGATCTCATCAGTTAGAGCTTTATTGCATGGCTGCCCCTCTCTGCAAAAGAGCCTGGAAAGTTGAGTGTGTGGAGGAGTGTGTGCAAGCGTGGGTGTGTGTGTGTGTGTGTGTGTGTGTGTTTATAAGGATAGCAGCTACCTTGCAGGATTCTATTAAAATTATATGAGACATGGGCACAGTGGTACAGCCCCCAGAGACCTGGCCCTCTCAGGGTCAATATGTGCTCCACAGTGAAGTGGAAGAGCACTGCTTTCCTCACTTCTGTGACTCACTTTGTAACTTGGGACACAGAGGCACCGTGAGGTCCCCAGGTCTCATCAAGAACCTCGTGCCCATAGCTCTTCTGTTTCCTTCCCTTTACAAAGCTCAGGTATGAATCCGTGGGGAGAGGCAGCCCTTGCCTCCCCAATTCCAGTCTTTCCCACAGCTCTTCTCTGGCTAAAGGCCCTCACTCAATTCAAGTCCTGCTGGCCCTGTCACAACCCATCCCATACGCTCAGCCACCTATGACTCTTTGGAGGCTCAAGCTGGATCCCCTGCTGCAAACACATCCCCTACTAAAGGTGAGTGAGCCTCCCATATGCATCATGATAGTTAATCATATGTGTCAGTTTGACTGGACCATGGTGCCCAAGTATTTGGTCAAATATTATTCTGAATGTTTCTGTGAAACTGTTTCTTGGATGTGATTTAACACTTAAATTGGTGGACTTTGAGTAAAACAGATTACCCTCTATAATGTAGGTTGGACCTCCTCTAACCAGTTGAGGGCCTTAATAGAACAAAGACTGACCTCCCCCAAGCAGGAAGGAATTCTGCCAGCAGACTGCTTTTGGACTTGGACTGCAACTCTTCTCTGGATCTCCAGCCTCCTGGCCGGCCCTGTGGATTTTGGACTTACCAAGACTCCACAATAGCATGAATCAGCTCCTTAAAATAAATCAATATGTATCCATATAAATATCTATCTATCTATCTATCATCTATCTATCTATATCTCTAAGCATACACATACACACACACACACACACACACACACACACACACACACACACAGGCACACACATACCCTGTTGGTTCTGTTTCTCTGGAAACCCTGACGAACACATGTATTGAGACCCTATAAAATAACCTCTTACTTGAGATGCCCAAGGAAAATAAAACAATTTTCTTCCTACTTTGATTTTCAATCAGTATTTTATGGAGCCTAAGCTATTGCAGGGAATTGCATTAGGGGCCGAGGGGAAACAAATATGAACATGACACAGACCCTGCTCTTAGGGAGCTCACGTGCTGGTTGGGTCACATGGCACCAGCATTTCCCAAAGTGTGACCCACATAATAGTGACCCAGAGATATGCTCCCTAACCAAAGGATTCCTTGGTCTGAGAAGTTTTGGAAAAACCACTTGGAGAGATTTTAATTATAAGTCCTTGTTTGCTTGGGACAGTTCCAGTTTGCACCAATTGTCTTGGCATCTTTAATAATGGCACCCTTTTCACTCTCTGAGAGTTCTCATTTGGATCATAAATTGTATGGTCAACCCGGTTACAATTACATGAGCATTTTAAAGGTGCTGAGTCATCCTGCTTGAAAGAAACCCATTTAACTATGTTAAGCCTGATGTTTCCCAAATGCATCTGAGAATGGAATCTTTTTTTTTAACATTAACATCTATTAACATCTCCCAGGATCAATGTTCTGAAGAACATTGACATAGACAGAAGTAACAGTTGAGTAACCTACACACACAGCAAATAATAAGGGCCAGAGGGCCAGAGAAGACTTCCTGAGGGAGGGGGTGTGCATTAGGACTTGAGCAATGAGCAAGATTTTAATAGGAAGAAAGAAGGTAGGAAGACACTCCATGTGGTGAAGCAACATCAGTCAAAGTTAGTTGTCCTAAACGTGAGTAAGAAAGTCTTGAAACAGCAGCTCTGCCTGAAGAGAAGTTTTCTCTCCTCTTTATTATTTCCATTCTAATGCCCTGTTTGACTCATGGCTGTTAACACAGTCTCACCTCCTCATCAGGGAGGACAACAGAGAGTCCTACCTGTGGTGTAGGAACCCAACAAATAGTTGCTGGTTGATAGGTTGACTAAACAAGGAAACTGCTGTGAAATAGTTAACGTATTTTCACAGCAGTCATCAGCATCCCAGAAGTCATTCCCCATCAGTCTCAACTTCTCAGATATGTTTATCTACGTCTAGACTGATGGATCATATTAAGCTAACAATGGCCACATCAGCAAGTAGTTGAATCCAGTGCAGTGATTAAAAACCACTAGCTTCGCTCATGCAGTGTAGCAGAGGACCCCTCTCCCCTTGGGATTTGATGCCTGATTCTTGGAGAGTGCAAGGCTGTGAAGAGAAGAGCTCCTCACATGACAGAGTCCGTCTTTGGCTTTGCCCTAGCTCATTAGAAATTCCTTGAGGGAAGGGATCAGGGCGTAAATGTTTCTAAAATATCACCCACCATTCTAGCCTCACGTCCAACAGGTACTTAACAGAATATTCTTCAGCATGAAATGAGTAAGTTTTGAATTCATGCAACTGCACTGAGTCTCATTTCCCTCCATCAAAATTAATAATTAATGATTAATTAATTAATGGTTAATGATTTCTGTCCTCATGTGTTCAGTAACTGAGAAATCAGTTGGTGTCCCCATATAATTCTTAGCATTTAGGCAGGATTGATTGAGGCTCTCTTTCCATAGATTTGAGAAAGGCCAAAGTCTTCCCCAAGATTTCTGCAAACCCCATCCCTGAGTCCCAAATCCCTGAATTAGTTGCATTTGGAGAATGTCTTACTTCCCTGAACTCAATCTCTGCATCGTACACAGCATTTATCTGGCTCAGGATTCAGACTAAAATTTCCATTAATTTCCAGACACACCATGTGCACAAGGCACTTGGGTGTGCAGTAGACTTTACTGAGTGTTTGAAGAGGTGGAGATATTTCTATCAGAACAAGATACTCAAGAATTAATATCATTAAGAAAATAATGAAAGTAAGAAAATACTCTTCATTAAGAAAATAATAATAAATATAAAAGAACCTAAGCCATTCTATGTCTTGGGCTCCATACTAACTTGTTCTCTCCTTCCTCTCATCTTGCAGAGGTATCTTGCCCTTTCCTCTATGGGACAAAAAACTAGTTTTTCCAGTTTTGTTATGCAGAGGAGTTCTGCTCTCTTTTGCTACCTAAACTCTGTCCCAGGCCTTCTTTGCTTCTTTGAAGCCCGGAAAGGATCACCTATAAGAGCCAAGGCAGTTGAGTGCCTAGACTAAAGCTTTCCTCTTCATAGTATTCAGGGGATGAGAAAGGGTTGGTTGATTCCAAGTTTTCCTCATAACATTGAAGTGAATCAGGAAGCTGGTTTCAGCAACCTCCCAAATTACTGCTTGTATATAATTGTGAACTTTCCTTGGCAAGCTTAATCTCAGTTAGACATTCCAGCTTCCCCTTTGCAATCTTTCCCTTGATCCCAGCATCAGAGATCACAAACTTATTTTAATACAGACCTAAGTTAATTCTGGTCTCTTTTCCATTTTCCTACAATGGTCCTTTATCCCCCCCAAATTTTTGAGCAGATATATATAATGCCCTCTTCTCTGAAGACTTGGTGTCCTAGCTGGGATTCTCTCAGCAGCAGATCCTTAGACAAGGACATTGTTGCAGGTCACTTATTTGGGAGGTAATCCCAGAAAGGGATGAAGGATTAGGAAGAATGGGACAGGGAAGGAGAAAAAGCCAATTTAAGGACACATTGTCAAGGTTGCAGTGATAGGCAGTGAGCGTTCTGGTCCATAGGACTTCTGAGAATTAGAGAGAATCCCATGTGAAGTTGTCCATCTGAAGGATGGGAGGTTGGAATATCTGTCCACTGGTTCCCATCCCCCACTGGAAGAGGATTACTCCCAAGGACAATAATGCCCCTGCATTTCTGGGATGCATTTGCTCATTGCTTGATCCAGTTCCTCCTGGAGAAGGTCATGGGGTGGAAATCAGTGTGCCCTTGGGATGGAACTAGGCCAGTATGTGTCTGAACTCATCTGGAACTACCCCTCATAGTTGCAGCCGATATTAGTGAGTGAACAGGACCTGACAGGTGCCACCAAAATCATATCCTGCACATGGTAAGAGCTCCGTTTGTTAAAAGTCAGAAGGAAGATGCTTAATCACAGTTCACACTTCTTCAGAGGCTCCCGCCAAGACTTCAGAAACTCTACAAGGTTGAAATAAGCTGTCAAGTATAACCACTATATACCCTCGATTCCTGTTGTTGTCATTTGGTCTTTTATCAAATGTTTGTCCCTCCTGTCTTTGGTACACGGTAGGATAGCACTTCTTTGCCACCTGGACTTAAGCATGGTCATACGACTTTGGCCAGTGAAATGTAACAGCAAGTTACATGTGTCACTTCTGGATAGTAGATTTAAAAGACAGTATGTGATTCACTAGCTCTCTTTTCCCTGCCTCTGCAATCACGCATATGTTGAAAGAGAGACTTCATAAATCTGGGACCCTGCATAACTAGGAAGCACAGAACCCTCTTGTTGACCCCTGATGGACATATAGCCAATCAGGAAATAAACCGTGTGTTTGAAGGGCTGTAGTATCACCAAACCTATCCTAACTAATGTAGTCCCTGCCTGGAAACAACATGGATGGAATTTGCCTCTTGTATAATTTAGGGCTAAGATGCTTATAGATGAAGTGGGTATTATTCAGGAAAAAAAGTACATTTAGGGAGCTCTCTGGTGGTCCAGTGGTTAAGACTGCACTCCCACTGCAGGGGGCACGGGTTTGATCCCTAGTGTGGGAAATACGATCCTGCATGCCGCAAGGCACGGCCAAAAAACAGGGGGAAAAAAGTATGTTTAGAAAAGTCAGCCAATTTCAATAAACTAAAATCACATTATGCAACTGAAAGTTAACTAAATTATGTTATCTGCTGCTTTGAATCATTTGAGCCACTATTTTCTTCCATTACCGTAAGTGTATCTACCTTCATCCTTATCCCTAGGGAAGCAATGCCCATGGGAAGGACATGGAACATGTAAAAAGTTATATGCCAATCCCCTGAGGAGGAAGGAAGAAAGGAAGAAAGCTTTGTTATCATCATATTGCATATTTTAATATATATCTCCTTTAGTCCATATAACTCCCTCTGAAACCCTATCATACAGACAAGGAAATGGAGGCTTAGAGGTGACAGGCCTTGCCCGCAGTAACACAGCTAGTTGTCCACTATATCACAATGCCTTTCAACACCAGGCTCCAAACTTTTAATAGCTTAGTTGTTTTTGCTCCAGTTGTATTGATGTACAATTGACATATAACATTGTCTAAGGTGTACAGCATAATGATTTGATACAGATATACATTGTGAAATTATTGCCACAGTAAGTTTAGTTAGTAACCATCAGCTTACATAGTTATAAAAATTTTTTTACCCTTGTAATGAGAACTTTTAAGATCTACTCTCTTAACAACTTTCAAATATCCAATACTCTTTTGTTAACTATAATCTGGCTTAGTTTTTCCTCTTTACAACATGATGAATATGACCAGAGACTTCTGTAGCTCTGCCTCCTACCACATCAAGTCTAATCTCTTCTTATCACTTGCACAGCCCTCAGTGCTTAGCTCCTCCAGCTCTAGACCACCAGGAAGAGCCCCTGACTTGTTTCCACCTCTGTAACTCTCTCACCGTGTACCCATTACCTCTATCTATTCAGTACTACTCATCTATTAAAGCTGCCAGGAGCTGAGAGAGCAACAAACCAGAAATGAAAGAGTTAAGCCCTTAATCAATTACTGGGATAATATAAGCAAGAAGCTAAAACTAGAAAAATGCCAACTCCCCTGTTCCATTTTCCCTTATGGAGCAGGGGAACAGTCGAGGATCAGGTGGACCAGCACAGACATGGGGGTCATCTCACTGTTGAGGGAGACCCAGATAGGAGACTCTGGCAGTTTTATGGACCCTGGGACTCAGGAAGAGGGAGAGAGGAGGGCCTATGGTCAGGCCTGAAAAAAATCACACATAGATTTTCAGTAAGAATCTGGACTCCTAAAAAAGCTTATCGAAATACTTTGCCTGAAGGTCAAACTTCCAGCCTTAGCTAATGAGTCAAAGCTGGAAAACCATCTGAAACCAAGAACTTGGAGCAGAGGTCAAGAATCCTTTTTACCTAGAGCCACAGGTAAGACACAAGCTGGTCATTGTAAGGAACCAATGCCAGACAGAGATCCAGAGACCAGAGAGCCACGTGGGTGTGTCCCATACCCACCATAGGACACAGAACCAAGCCTGATCCTGAGGCTAATCCCAAGATGAAAATTGTCTGGGTGAGGGACGTGTGATTGCATGAACCCAACGGGGGCTTTTGAGACTAGTGCTGAATGAGTAAGAAGAGGACTGTGGCTGCGGTGTGCTCTCACTGGGGCTCGGGAGCCGTACCAGGGCAGAGGGGGGGCAGACGCTGGAAGGAGCTTCCCTAATAACAGTAAAGTCAAGGGAATCTGACCTCCATGGTGAACCTCCTTGTTCATCCATTAAAGACGAAGAGGCCAATATGGAGCATAGAGTGAACAAGACCAGCCAATCTATACCTCCCAATCTGCTTTCCCCACTCAGTGCACCTACCTTTCCAACAAACACAGACCATTGGACACATCAACTTCATCGGGTCCTACCTGTGTGTTAGCTTCCAGTTTCTGCACATCAGAATCTTTCCTCCCCAGGTGGCTCTCCCTCTACCAGCTCTGGATGATGGCTCTGCCGGAAGATGGCTGCCCAGCCCTGGTCCCGCTGAAGCTAGGGAACCCAACAGTCTGCTTTGTGGTAAACCCACAGGCTGCTGGCCCTGGGCAGAGTACCACAGCCAAAGGGATCCAAACCTCCCTCTTCTGCAGTCTCACCCTCCCACTTTCTCCCCATCCCCCCAAAAAGGGGAAAATCAATTTCAATCAACGTGGAATGTAATATTATCAAATGTCAGCTGCTGAGGTCATGCGCTTCGAAAATTATCTTTGACAGCTTCTGGTCAACTTAATTAAGTGCTCCCCAAAAAGGGGGAAGGGAGGCAAAAATACTCTGATTGCTAGCTGCTATGCCTTTGTGCTTTAGAGCCTCTATTGACAACTCTGAGCAAGATTGCCTTGGGGGTTTTATTGATAGATTCTCGCCTGATATTGGAATGATTCTTGCACAGATAAATCACATTTAGATTTGTTGGTAATTGAGGAGAATTGATTGGCGCAGGAGGGAAAACCCCAAGGGGTGGTCTCCTTGTCCTCACTGCAGGAAGCTCAGGGGAAAGTGGGGAGAGTGTCATCAAAGAGCCGAGAGTCTGCAGGGGACCCAGGCCTCATTGTTTACCTGTCACTTCTGCCTCCTTCGAACCTTGCTCCACCTTGCCCCCCTCCCAAAAGGAGCACGAGATACAGCCGGGAACGGCCGGGAAAAGGTCTGTTCCAGTCACTTTTTGGAGATGCTGTTTCAGGGGTGTCCTGGGTCATGTGACCACTGCCTCAACCTAAATCTCTCTTCACTCCATGTCTGGCTCTGCCTCTTTGCTGAGAACACTTCAGAGATTTCTGGGCAGGGGCGGAGTTCAACACCACAGCACGGCCTATGTGGGCTGGCCCTCAACCTTCTCCCTGCCCCTCCTCTAAACTCTAAGCGTCTTCTAGCAACCTTCTCACCCCCTGGGGCTCAGTTTCCTTGGGGGACAGATTGTGACGGCTCCTCAGTTGGGACTTTCCCAAAATCCAGAGGCTGAAACAGGTTGGAGCCAAGGGCATCAAAACCTGCCTGGACAGTGGAACCCTCCTGACATCACACCTCACGTGGAGCTCAGCGCACAACAGGGAGGAGACAAGGAGGGCTGTTCTGTGATCAGCACCCCATCAACGGGGCTATCCCTCTCCCTCATCCCCCCAAGATGGTCCCCTGGGGTTGTCAGTAAATGCAGTTTGAAAACCACTGACCCCATCCAACTCTACGATTTACAGACAGCTAATGCCCAGAGTGGGAAAGTGATCCATCCAAGGCCTCACAGCCAAGAATAAGATTAGAGTTAGGGCTAGAACCTCAGACTCCTGACTCCCAAACTGGTCCTCACTAACCATTTGCTTTTACCTATGCCCTGCTATCACTCTCATTTTAAAATCCAGAAAACTGAGGTTCAAAGGCATGATGTGATGCGTCCAAGGTCAACAGAAAGGCCCTGTGTGAAACAAAAGTCAAACTCTGGTGCCCAAGTCCTTGTTAAAGATTCAAAAAACAGCTAACATTCCATTGAGCCCTGTTCCTATGGCCAAGGACACCCACCACCCTCTGGGTTGGTGCCTTCAAAGGCTGGCGCTTCCTTCTCTCCAGGACCCTGCACACTGGAGGCTTTGGCTCTTCAGGTGCCCAGGTCCTCATCTTTCCACTTCCCCCTGTGTTCTTAGATTCCTCCTTCTCACCAGTTCCTGCCCAACTTGCGACAGGGAATGGTAGCAAACAATAAAGTGCTCAAGGAAACTGGGCACAGAAACACAAGCATTTGCTCCGGGAAAATCTCCTAACCCCCGAGGTTCCAGCAGAGGAAACGTGGGGAATGTGTGGGTCCAGGAATAGGTCGGCACTGCCCCCAGCAATGGGCAGTGGCTGCTGCTTGTGACAACTGAAGGTGCAGAGAGGGGAGGTTCCAGGTCCACATGGCTCTTCAAACACTGAAGAGGGATTGCAGACTCTTTTTTTTTTAATTTAATTAATCTGATAGAGCCAGGGGTGCCTGCCTAAGATGGGCCTCGAGGCTCTTAGTTGATTGGCCGCCCTCGCACCTCTGAGCATGGAGAGAACTGCCCACTGTCAGTCAGTCCCAGACACCAGAATGGCTGGGCTGGGAGGGGATCTCAATCGTCCTCGTGAGTCCCTGCAGAAATAGTGACACAGGTGACCAGAGCTGTCTTCAGGATGACCCCAGAGCCACTTCAATGACCAGGCAGATGTCCAGTGACTTCATCTGCTCAGACTGTTATAACAAAATCCCATAGACTGGGTGGCTTAAACAGTAGACATTTACTTCTCACAATTCCGGAGGCTGAAAAGTCCGAGATCAAGGTGCTGGCAGATTCGGTTCCTGCTGACACCCTCCTCCTGGCCCCCTTCTTGCTGTGTGCTCATCTGGCCTTCCCTCAGTGTATGCACATGGAGAGAGGAAGTGGGGGGGGATCGCCTTCTCTTCCTCTTCTTATAAGAGCACTAATCCCATCAAGGGGACCCCACCCTCATGACCTCATCTAAACCCAAAGGCCCCACCTCCAAATACCGTCACATTGGAAGTTAGGTCTTCAACAGAGGAATCTGGAGGGGCGGGGGACACAGACATTCATCCCATAACAACCAGTGTTTCAGGGATGCAGCCAAAAGTGGAGGAGGTGACAGCTGGAGGCTGATACCAAAGGACAAAAAGCTCAGAAACACACACCCAACCCAGAGCCCTCGGGCCTTCCTCAGTCTCACCTCCTCCTCTACCCCACCCGGTAATCTCACCCCCCATTCAAGGTCCTTTGCTAGTTGCGGGGCTGGCTCTCAGAAGAGATAAAGTAGGAGGTGACTGAGTTCGCCCTGCAGGGAGCTGTGTGTTCAGTTTCCCTGCCCTGACTCCAAGCTCTTCCAGGGCAGCTGCCTAGGGCCATGTAGATGATGCCCTGCACCAAGGAACCCGAAGGAGGGAGCACAAATGGGAGCTGATATTAGCACACGTTCTGCTGGCTTAGGCCCAACTGAGCACGCTGATGACTGGCTACACCAGTGCCAAGCAAGGGGTCCCTTCTCCAGTGGGTGGCCCCAGGGGGTACTTTTATCACAAAAGCTCCCCGCGAGTTAGCTTTGGCCCCTGATTTGACACAGGTGCCCCTCACATACCCTAAAGAAGGCCCCTCCTCCAGGGGGCATCCCTTGGCCTCCTGGACCCCGCCTGTCCCCTCCCAGCTGGCCCTCCACCTGGAGCTGTTCCTTTCTCTTCGCCACTCTGCTCTTGCATGGCTTCCCGAGCTAGACAGTTGGTAAAAACGCACATGTGAAGATGTCTTAATATTAAATATAATTAGATATTATACCACACGCAGAGCTGTATGATTAGTGAAATATATGATCATTAGTTATTAGATTAATGTGTCTACTTGTGTAACTGAAAGCCATTTGCAAGCCGAAATGAAATAGCTCAATTTGCTGTAATTGACTGATCTCCCAGAGAGAGAGTCGTACATTTGCTTACGTACAAGGCGATTTCTTCAGATGTCGTCCCAGACGCAAGACAAAGAGCGAGCTCTCTCTGTGCCCCAAACCGCAGGGTTAGCTCTGCCACTTAGTAGCTGGGCAGCAGTGACCAGGTCACCCACAGATGCGTCAGAGGTTCCCACTGAATAGAAGTGCCAGGGTTGAGTTCCAGTTTCTTTCTGCTGAAGGTTTACCTTAGCCTAACTTCTCCAATTGCCCCCAAGGGAACATTGGCATCCTGCGGGTCAAAGACAAATTGAGCTGCCTAGTAGACATTTTACCCCTGCACCTGCCCTGTTTTTCTACCTGTTTGTGTGTATATTGGTTTCCAGGACGACCGAGCTGCAACTAACTAACGAAAATGATTGCAAAGCACTCTGCAAATAGAAGATAGAATTGGAATACTTATTGTTGTGGTTATGGTCTAATAATAACCAGATGCTAAGGAGGGAAGCTGTTAGGTACACAGAGCTGGTTCAAGGGCACACGCTTGCTGCCCCAGCCTCCCTTCCCCACCCTGACGGGCAGGAACTTCCTGGCTTTGTAGGTGAGGCAAGGCTTCTTCTTCCACCAGGAACATAGGCAGCTGAGCATTAGTAAGTGAGCCATAAGTCCGGGAGTCCTCTGCCTTCGCTGGCAAGAAAGGGAGGAGTAATAAATGGGAAATGAATGATTATATGAGGCTGAACGTCTGTCTTTTAAAAATTCCTCCATAGCTCATCTGATCCTCACAACTTCTTTCTGAATAAGTGATTTAGGTGGTAATTCACCCCATTGCACAGATAAGAAAATTGAGTCAGAGAAAAGCACAACTGTAGGATCTTGGGGAAATTGTTTTCCTCTCTGGATGACAGTTTTCTCAGGAGGAATACGATATGTTCACATTTCTGATTTTTATCATCACAGCCAGAAGAGTTAGTATCCTAATTTCTCTTCTAAAGATGTTTTCCCTTTTGTAAAGTGTTTAGTAATCGGTGCCTTGAAAAACTCCTTAAGAGACTTTAACTGGAGGTTTCACTTGCAATTTTATTTAAGAATCGTGCAATCAATCAAATTAACAAGTATTTATTGAATATCTAATAGAGCTGAGTACAATGCTACAGAAGAGCAAGAAACGGAAGTTTAGGATGTGGCCCCTGTCTGCAGGGAGTTTTGCCCCTACAACTCCCAAGAGGGGCTTCGTAAAGACTCAAAGGAGAATGTGCCAGATGCCCAGCAGAAGGTGAGGGCCTTCAGTGCCCTGGAGTCTCTTCAAATGAGAGGCCATCACTACAGGCAAAAGAAGTCAGAAAAGATTCTGAGAAAGCTGGGCAGGTGGGAGGCTTGCAAGGCTTAAGATGTCATGAGCACTACACTTAAGACATGTGCCGTCCCCCTTCCCTCTCCTTGCCTCATTTTCTCCACGGCACTTCGAACCATCTGACATCCTATCCTTTTTATTTATCCATCTTGTTTTTCTCCCCAAGTAGAAATGTAAGCTCCACAGGGCTGAAATTTGGGGCTGTTTTGCTCACTGCTGAATCCTCAGAGCCTGGTACATGGTAGATGCTCAGTAAAAGATTGTTGAATGACTGAGTGAATGGAATCTCCCCAGTATCGTCCTTTGCATTCCCACTATCTAGCCCTTCATCATTTTTTTGCCCAGACGACAACTGCAGCAACCTGCAAACACGTTCCTCTTTCCACAAGTCCTGGAGCATTCACTTGCCCTTGACTTGTATTCCTTGTTTTGTCACGGGCCCAGCCGCTCTGCGACATGTGGGATCTTCCCAGACCGGGGCACGAACCCGCGTCCCCTGCATCGGCAGGCGGACTCTCAACCACTGCGCCACCAGGGAAGCCCCGACTTTTATTCTTATTTGTTAATTTTTTTGACGTTCTGTTCCTCAAGTTCATACCAACTTCCTTGAGAGCAAGGTATAGTCTCATTCAACTAACATTCCTTATGCGCAAATGGTGATGCCATAGAGAAGAGAGGTGTACAAGGTGAGAGAGAGTTAGGGAAAGAAAAGGCAGCAGGATGATCCAGGCTGAGACACCATCATGGGCAGAGACCATCACGAGCTGAACCCTCAGGGGACTGCAGGGTGCCCTGAAGGGCTGAGAGGGTGGCACATAGAGGTGAGAGCTGAGCCCGGTCTGGTGGACAGGTGTGCCAGATTGTGAAGCACCACTAGGCTTAGCAAGCCCAATGCTAGCCTTGGGCTATTTTTTCATTTTTTAATTTTTTCCTTGAGAGCAGGATGCAGTTTGATCAGTTTGACCCAGGCTTTGGGAGGTGAAGGGGAGGCATGAAGGTGACTTGAGAGTAAACTGGATGAGAGAACTCACTGAAGGTTGGAGGAGAGCCACAGGGCCAAGAAGGATTTTTATGGTTTCTTGTTTTGATGGGAAAGGATTGAACCCTTCATTTTGCCAAAGGGGAGGAAACGATACTGACAACCGCTACTTACCCCACTCCCTACCCCACTACAAAACTTGCCCTTGACCCCTAAGGGAAATGAAATAAACACATTCCAGTCCCATATTCACTTCACATTGAAAGCCTGTGGCCTGTCTGCCTAGGTAAGGGGAGACCAGGCCCAAACCTTTCTTTTTCTGACTTGAATGTGCTTTCAGTCTCAAGAACTCAAGAATAAGCAGAGAAAAAAATCCAGGCATTGCTCCTCTGCAGGTTTTATTTGAAGACTGACTCTATCAGTAAAGATGTTTGGGGTAACAGAGAACCAAATTACTTGTTTTTCAGAGAGGAAAACTTTTCCCAGAAGCACCCATCATACCCCCACCTTGGCCAGACTGGAGGGCGCAGCCATCCTAGTCATATATATATATACATATATATACATATATATATGTATATATATATATGTATATATATGTATATATATATACATATATATATGTATATATATATATGTATATATATATATATATACATATATATATATACATACATGTTTATTGATATATAAAGTATATTTCAGCTAATTAACAAGGTTGTAAGTGGCAACCATTTGAATCATCTTCTCCCGTGGGAATTCAGCACTGGAATATTGGTAGCCGTAGTGCAGTGCCTTAAGTAACCTCTCAGAGCTGAGCCGCCCAGTTTCCCTTCCAGCTGCCCACTGACATGGGGTGGGCCTTGGGCAAGTTAGTTAATTTCTCTGCACCTCAATTTCCCCATCTGAAAAAAGGGATAAAATTGTGTCTTTTCCAAAGGGCTGCTTTGAAAGTCAAATGAGTTAAATTGTATAAAGCATTTAGAACAAAACATGGATAGATTTGCTAAATGTTAGCTATTATTACCATTTATTGAATCCCTATAATAAACTAGGAACTTTAAATGCATTGTCTATAATTCTTAAGATAACCCTGCAAAGTAGATATCCTTATGTCCATTTTAGAGATGAGAAAATGACGGATCAGAGAAATTATGTAACTTATCAAAGGCCATGAAGACAGAAAGCAGCGGAGCAGGGGTTTGAACCTGTCTGAGTCCAAAGCCCACCTTTTTCTGAGAAGCTATATTCTCTCTTGTAGCCAAAAATGTGACAAAGTTCAGCCACAGGCTTTACCTCTGCCTTTTCTGCAGCCCACAGCCTCAGATGGAGAATGTCAGTAGCCTGAGAAGCCACATCTGCCTTTGATGGACCATGGAAGCCAGACCTCTGCAGCCATGTGACTCATTACCAGCCTCCTAACAGGAGACCCAGACACAATCTCCTTCCCAGTTCTTGCCCTGTTCCTCAGGGGGTGTGGTTTCTGGCCCCTCGCCATCCTTGCCAATCTTTCTGCATGCCATAGACAACGTTGCTTCTTCTGCCAACATCCTCTTTTTGGAAAAGGTCTTTTGTGAACCATGGATTGGGAGTATCACATCGAACTCTTAGACCTCAGAATCTGAAGCAGTCTCAGGCTACGTGTGTCTGGATCTATGTATGCGCACAAGAGCCACGCCTACTTCCAAAAGGGATTTCCGGGGAGTGGTCAGATTCTTAGTACTCCCAGCACACTCGCGCACGCGCGTGCACACACACACACACACACACACAGACCACACCCCCATCATCTCCTCTCCTCCTGCCCAAATTCCAAAGTTCAGCTCAAACCCACCTCTTCCAGCAAATGGCCTAGTCCCACTCCAGATCAGGGCCCTGCCTGTGTCACCCTGTCCCTCCACAAGGGCAGAGACCATGCCTGACTCCTTGGTCCAGACTGGCAACGTCTGTCCTCTCCCACGCCCCCCTCTAGAAGTGAATGTTTGTAAAACACTACATTTTTCTCAGGTTTTCTCTATATGCAAAGTAAGTAGAAGGAGCTGAGATGTCAAAGACAAAACAAAACCTTTTAATATAGTAGATACCAATTCAAAAGCAAAATGAAAGCAAGATATAATATACTTGAGCCCCAGGTCAGAATTTTTACCAAGCAGGCCCAGCAAACACCTCCAAGCTAAGCCACAGGGCAGCACTTCCAGGGCTCAGGGAAGACCTTTTCTCTGGCTGAAGCCCAACTACAGTCCCCCTGAGAGCCGACTAGAAGTGTGGAGCAGGGAATAAGCCCAAGCAACCTGACCTAGGGCCCCACTAAGCTATCATGGTGGGAATGGGAGAGCTCACCCAGGATTCCCAGGTGTCCGTGGAGGACAGTTTACATCATATTCTTCTGCCACCGGACACATTTCAGTGTTCTTAGAAAGCTGGATGTCATTGTTCTGCAAAGACGGCCTCTGATACCTTCTTACCTCTCTCCATCCCTACACATCCAGTCGCCTGCCTTCGCTGCCTGTTGCCATTATGCATTCTATACTCGTCCTGCCCACAAACTCCCCTTGACATTGACAGGAACGTATGCAGCATCCCCAATAGACACTGCAGTGCAGCACCGTCCGCCAGTGAAGGGAGGCCTGGGCCCACACAAGGGTGCCCAGGAAGCTAGAGCTGGGCCAGGAGTGTGCTGGCCATCCCCACCTGCCGCTAAGTCTTTAAAACTTCACAAACAATGTAATTTCTGGTCGTTTTTCATTTTGTCAGAGATAAAGGTATCTCCGTGAGACCATGCCCCCAACCATGTACGTACATGTTGGCCACGGCAACTAAGAAAGCCATTCAAATTGCATGGAAATGAACAGAGCTGAACAATAAGCTAAAACATGCCTAGAGCAAGTTTAGCAATAAACAGGTTTTTAGCTTTTTCCCCTTCCATCTCTTGAGTGTCTTTCTCTGATGGATGATGTGACAGAGGAAGGCGGCTCCATAAATTCCAAATTCTGAATACTATATCAGTGACTGGCAGCCGGCTGCTGGGAGACAGTCCCCGCTCTTTCTGGGGCGGCCCTTTTATGAGGACTCTGTGACCCAGCTCTGCTCTTCCTGAGGCCGGGCTGCCGGTGGGACTCGTGAACCGGCGGTGGGACCACGTGCCATCACACTGGCCCTCGAGGGCAGCATTTGAATCCCTGGTTCTGGGAAAATGGGGTTCAGAAATCAAGGGATCCTGCTGAAGGTCACACAGGTGCAGAGACGAGTTTGAAGTACCAGTGAAATCCTTTGGGTCTCATCCATCCCAGAGGTAGCAGCTGTTTCCCCATTTTGCCTGTGAGAAAATTGAGTTTCAGGACCATTAAGTAGCTTGGATAAAGTCACACCGCCAGCATGTGGCAGAGGTGGGACTGGAACTCTAGTTGGTTTGCATCCAGAATTCACATTTTTTTGCAGCAGAGTGGAGCCTCCCAAACTCTTTTACACATACACGAAAATAGTAATATTTGTGCTGCATAACAGAATGAACTGGAGGGGATTTGGGAGTCTTTCTATGGAACTTGGTGAAAATCTTTTTATTACCTTTTGTTTATATTATATAATTACAATAAGAAAAATAAGTATTGGGGAAGATATTAAAGATTGACTATGCATAAACATTTCAAATAATATATTTTCATATTTGTAATGAGAAAGCTAGCTTCTGCGAACATAATGTTTTCATATCAAGTTATATGTTTGAAATGGCTACACACAGTTCCTGATCAATACTTCTTAATGATGGTCTCTTCAAATTCTCAATAACGGCAACTCACCAGAAACTTTGTTCACACAATTAGGTAATAAAAATTTGAAATCATTTTTTTACAGATAAGAAATTTACAACAGTTGAAATCATATTTTTAGAATGTAACAGCTTTTCCTTTTCTTTCATTGACAATTATATTGTCGGAATTTCTTGTGATACTACGTTTGGATTTCTAAGTGAACTGAACTTTTGCATATCAAATGTTTCAATAGAATGATAAAAACTGATTGGAGAGATGCAGATGCCGTCACCCAGCAGTTGGCTTGGGCTTTCCTGAAAGGGCTCATCACCTGCAAATGGAAGAGAGAATCCCTTGAATGTAAAGTAGAGGTTCAGGACTTACTTGTTGCTGTCCCCTCCAAGAACACCACCCAGCGTGCCCCGCACAACTTGCGCTATGCCCCATGCTCCTTGGGTGCCTGCAACACAAATCCTCCAGCAGCTTCCATGCCCCTGCACACAGTGAATAACTGTTTGCAGGAGACATATAGGAAGCAGAGCAACTCTTGGCTGCACTCAGCAACCCTGGAGGCCAGTGCATGTACAGTGCATGGGTGTTGTGCTTGCCACAGGTGAGGACCACAGGAGGGCCCTTGGGAAACTGTTCCCTTCAGCTGTGCTCAGAGGAGTCTCCACCAGGCTGTTTGCAGCCAATGCTGATAGTTCCAGGGTCTCTGAGGATCCCAGTAGCCTCCAGGGCTGAAAGGATAGCTATCTCTCCACCTATGTATAAACCATTTGTGGCTGGCTACTTGGGAAGTTTTGCTCTAAATTACACTCCCTACCATAATTGTTGAATATGGTGAGTAATAATTTGAAGTAATAACTGACGTTTCTTCTCCCAGTGTTTTTTCCATCTCACCTTTCTTTGCCACTTGGGCAGCTTTCCAGATACTCTGCCTTCCAGGGAGGATGGGGACAGTCAGGAACATGGTGCCATTGCCCAGCTTAGAATTTCAGGGCATGCTTTTGAATGTCCTTAGCAGAAATGGAGGTGTGAAAGCAAAGGGTTTTGTGAGAGAGCATTTGTGGTAGTTAAAAAGGGGCTTGGAAGTCTCAAACCATAGGTTTCAAAAACAAGATAGAGAAGAATACAAAGTGAGTACGGTATTCTCTTCCCCAACTGCCCCCCAGTCTAGGTTCAGAGGTGGGGAAGATCAGCCGGCGAGACAGAGAAGAATCAAAGGACATGGGACTGGGGTTTAAATGGGTCCCTGATGTGGAGCCCAGCAGCACTGACCCTTGGAAATGCAGGGTAAAAAGGGACTGCATCATGATCAAAACCCTGACTACACATCTCAGATGGACACAGGAAAATCTGAGCGCTAGAAAGAAAGTTGCCTGCCTTCCAGAACGTAGCGCAGGAGACCAGGTGTCCTCATACAGCATAGTGCCTGAGCAGAAGACCAGCAATGGCTGAGAGTGAGTGCCTAGGCTATCAGATCAGTCTTAGGGGCCCGTTCATCCCAGTGTACTCTGGGGAAAGCCACCAGCATTCCCAAGCTTCCCCCAAAGAGTTGTAGACGTGGCCAGAGAGCAGCTGGAAAAGAGGCAAAGAGGCTTCGCAGTTGGGACAACGAGAAAACAACAGCGTTGACCTAGAAGCCACAGTGGGGACCAAGGTCATGTGCTACAGGTGCATCAGGGGCAGAGGCCAATACCCCAAAACCCACAACAGAGTCCACAAGGTATCCTTCCTCATGGCCCCCGGAAATGTAGATTACCACAGGAAGAAGAGAGCAAAACAGAGGTTAAATCCCAAACCGACCATGTTTAAATGAGAAGTGACAGATTGTCTTGAACTGGTAAGTTTGTTTTCCACCTTTGGAAGAAATGAGAGGTAGAGAACTAAGGTTGAGTTCAGTTATAAAGAAACATAGAGAGTTACACCTTCATACATCTAAGATTATGACTGTATAAATAATTCATACCTACTGCAGAATTTATAAATGAATTCATAACCATTCACTTTTGAGTATAACCAAGATGTATAACAGGTAAATCCTCCATTTATGAAACAAACCCTGATGGAATCTCAATGGGCAAAAGAGTTGGATATTCACTTTATAAAATGATTCTCCACTTTACGAGACCTGTTACCTCTAATGTCCTTTAATTGGCCAGACATCTTAATGCAGTTAAAATAGAATCTGACTTTGTAAAACCCATTTTTCTGGGTGATGGTCAGCCTTGCGTTGAAGAAATCTGCATTGATTTGCTTTAATCCAAACCTCAGCCTGGTGCACTCACACTTGGAATCTGAAGAAGGAAGGAAGTGTTGGCCTCAGCGAGTAGATACAACTGAAGGCCATGTTCATGCTGGACTCAAGGTCAAATGTCTTGAGCTCTAGTCTCTGCTGTGTCAGCAACAAGCTGTGGAACCCTCCACAGGGCCTTCTCCTCTCTTGGGCTTCTTTTAGAAGGCAAGAGGCTCAGATCCCAATGGCCTCATGGTTTCTCCTAGCACTGACTGTGTGGCTTTGTATTTATGAATGCCTTGGGCTACAGACTGACCCATGGGTGCTCTTGTAGTTAAGAATATAGAGCTTAAAAGCACGATACAGTATTTGTTTTTCTCTTTCTGACTTACTTCACTCTGTATGACAGACTCTAGGTCCATCCACCTCACTACAAATAACTCAATTTCATTTCTTTTTATGGCTGAGTAATATTCCATTGCATATATGCGCCACATCGTCTTTATCCATTCATCCGATGATGGACACTTAGTTTGCTTCCATGTCCTGGCTGTATGCTAACACATATATATGGAATCTAAGGAAAAAATATATACACTGCCAAATGTAAAACCGATAGCTAGTGGGAAGCAGCCGTATAGCACAGGGAGATCAGCTTGGTGCTTTGTGACCACCTAGAGGGGTGGGATAGGGAGGGTGGGAGGGAGGGAGACGCAAGAGGGAAGAGATATGGGCACATATGTATATGTATAACTGATTCATTTTGTTATAAAGCAGAAACCAACACACCATTGTAAAGCAATTCTACTCCAATAAAGATGTTTAAAAATAATAATAATGGTGTATTTAGTTGAATAAATTGAGGCTTACGCATCATCCTTTGGGAAACTTAAAATGAAAGTCACCTCTGAAGTAAGCCAAGGGCGCAGCAGTAAGAGGAACTCTTTGTAAGTGTTGGAGAAGGATAGATCCTCAAGCAGTAAATAGCAGGGGTTGATGTAGTACAAATCATGCCAGACAAATTTAACTGCTCTTTTTGTAATCTATAGAAATGCCAGATGAAGAGATAAAAGGAAAGCAGTGAATATAATAGCTCTCAATTTTAGGAAAGTGCTTAGGAATAGTGACTTGGGTGAGGGTCTGGGGAAAAAATTAATAATAACAATTCAAATGGGCCTGGCAGGGGGTCCCAGCCTGAGGCTGGGAAGCAAGGAATCTCACTGCCCTCAGAGGGTGTGGGAAAGCGAGCTGGGGATCAGGTGCTGGGAGGAGGCTGCAGGGCAGGGGCCCCCATGCACTGCCCGGAGCCTGCACGTCAACTGAGGCCTGAGTCAAAGTTTGACAAATCCTCACGACCCAGAGTGTGGCCCTGGGAGAAGCAGCAGGGACAAGGCTGGAGCTGGCCAGAAATGCAGAATCTCAGGCCCCACCCCAGCCAGGCTGCAGGGGCATCTGCGGGCGACAAGCGCCCCAGGGAAGTCACATACACACTGACATTCCCGAAACACTGCTCTAAACACTGCCAGGGTGCAGGGCACCACAACCCTCTAATCAGGTGCCGCCTCCCTCACCTTCACCCCACTCCTCAGCAATGCCCCCCAAACATGCTGCTCCAGAATTCACCCTCCTGCTCCCCGACATCAAACTATTGCCTCACTCCCCTAGTGCCGGCTTGTTCCCCTGGAAAGTCTCAGCCAGACTAAGTGATAAACACCATGGAGATGTTTGTCTTTTTTAAATGAGTCAGTTCATGATACTCTACTGGTGGGATTTCAGGCCCCGTAATACTAGATGGATCTGGGCAGAGGATCCCGCCCTGAAATCAAGGATAGAAACTTGAATTGAGTGCCCTCCCCTCCCCACCTCCATGCCAGGTACTAAGACATACTTTGTCTCATTTATTTCTCACAATCCTGAAGGTTTTGTTATCCTCCTTTTAGGGCGAAAAGGACACTCAGAAAGGTTAACTTGTCTGAGGTTACACAACCAGGAGGGACAGAATCGAGCCTGCTTACCTGCTGTCTTCCAAAGTCAAGACCTTCCCCCAGCGTCCTTCCACCTCACTCTCTCTGCCTCCCTGTGTGGATCTCCTTGCCGAGCCCTCATCAGGCCCACATCTGAATGGCTGCAGTTGAGGGTGACTGTGAGGGACTCTGTTCATTGAGCCTCCGAACCTCATCGACACCAACTTCTATGATGGCTCAGAGGTTTGAGGAATGAGAGCTAGGGGTAGAAAGACAGAAAAGAAAAGAAAGTATATGAACCCACCAGGCACTAAATATGTTATTTAGATCCGACTTCTTTCCAAAAACAATTTAAGTAAACTTAGTAGAAAACTCATATATATTAGTCCCTTTATAATACTAATTAGTAAGAGTGCTACATAATAAGGGGAAAAGATAATTTCACAGAGACCCAGGGAAAAGACAGCTGCCCCCACCAAACACAAACTTAGCTTTAGGTTCTCCGATAGTTGAGGCAAACGAGTATGATGACATTTTCTAATAAAAGTGAGTGTGATCAGGAAAGGCCCACCTTTTTCTTAGCACTTATAGGAAGGCATCTTATGAAACTGACAGAAGACCCTAACTGGGAAGGAGTGGAAAAAAATTATCTGTGACCTGGAGCAGCAAAATGTTTGGGCAAGGTGCCCCTAAATGAGAGCCGACTTCGAAAGGCTTAAGCATTAACACAAGAAGGAAAAAATAATCATAAAGACAGAGATGGATTCAATAAGTGGGGGCGGGGACCTCAAAAGTGAGGATCTGCTGAGAGAGAAGCAGCCCCAGAGCAGAGCACAAATTAGATGAGCTTGCTGTGGGAAGTGGCAGAGAAATAAATAAAAAAGGCAAGATGATTTGGGCATGTGTGCATGTGCAGGGCCCACAACACAAAGCCAGGAGGAAATGGTCTCTGGTGGTGAGATGGAGCCTGGGAGATCGCAGCCAGCTGTGGGCATCTCATTACCCGACAGAGGTAGGCAAAGTGGAGAGAGTTCAGGGAAGGGCACCAGGCATGATTAGGTAGCAGGAGAGATTAATTTACGAGGAAAGATTAAAAACTAAAATAGGCTTGCTGGGCTCTGGGAAGGCTGGCTCCCAGTGTAGAGGGGTAAGGGAGGCACTAGGGAAGGTAGCAAAGGGGGAGGAGGAGGCCTAGCCTGGACCAGGCCCATGAAGGGACGAATGGGCCAGGGGTAGGGAGAGATGGTGGAAACACCCACCTAAGGAGACCTCAGTCAAAATTAGAAACTAAGATGAAGCTGCCATTTTTAGCTGCCTTATACAGAAGCTGCAGAGCCACGAGTTCTGCACAAAGAGCCGTCAACACATCCTCTCCATCCCACTCTTACTGTGATCAATGGGGCTTATTTTTGAGATGGAGTGGATGGGGCGGGGGCTTAGTTCATTCATTCAACATTGTCGGGCATCTACTATATGCTAGGAATTGTGCTAAGCATTGAGGAGACACAGATAAGACACAGTCCCTCTAAGTGAGAGAGTGGCATAGACATATGTACACTACCAAATGTAAAATAGATAGCTAGTGGGAAGCAGCCACATAGCACAGGGAAATCAGCTGGGTGCTCTGTGACCACCTAAAGGGGTGGGATAGGGAGGGGGGAAGGGAGACGCAAGAGGGAGGAGATATGGGGCTACATGTATATGTATAGCTGATTCACTTTGTTATAAAGCAGAAACTAACACACCAGTGTAAAACAATTATACTCCAATAAAGATGCTAAAAAAACGACACAGTCCCTGATCTCAAGGCACTTGAGAGTGCAGCTCATTC
Organism: Physeter macrocephalus; assembly: GCF_002837175.3. Taxonomy (NCBI): domain Eukaryota; kingdom Metazoa; phylum Chordata; class Mammalia; order Artiodactyla; family Physeteridae; genus Physeter; species Physeter macrocephalus. Next base: position 61,753,990 of record NC_041232.1, on the reverse strand, counting down.
AATTCTTACAAGTCAGTGTAATAAGTACTCCTATTTGAAAAAACGTAAACAGAGAGCACTGGAAACCAGACTGAGAAGCCAAAGGAATACTTCTCAGAAGAGGGTGCGCATGAACCAAGTTTGGAGGGTTGATAGGCATTAGCTAGCTAAGGCAGTGGATGGATGGATGGATGGACGAGTTATCAGGCAGAAGGGACAGTAAGTGCAAAGATGCGGTCTGAAACAGCATAACGTGTTCAAGGAAATTAAAAAATTCGAATTTGCCCGGAGAAAGGCGGGTAGGAAGGTAAAGAGAAGAAGGTTAATGTATTAGGCAAGGGCCCGATCATGAAAGAACTTGTATGCATGAAGCTCAGAAATTTGAAACTCAAACTGGAGGCTCTGTGGAGTCAGCAACCAGAGGCTTTTAAGAAGCGGCATGGCAAAATCAAGTGTAATTTTGTAACGATTACTCTGATGTCAGTGGAAACACGTACCCACGGGGAAGGACAGTCAGGGGACAAGGAAATCAATTTGAGGACTATTTCCATGATCCCGGTAGGAATCTACAAGAGGCTGAACTAAGGCAGGGATGGCAGAGACACAGAGGCTGCAGACCTTTCTAAACGCTTGGCAAGAGCAGCTGGGCAGGAAGATAGAGACTAGTAAATAAGGTCTTGGCATGGGTTCCTGGCTGGGTGGTGGTGTTCATCCCTGAGGTAGGCAATGGTCACACAGGTTTCAGGGAGAAGTAAGAGTTCTATTCAGACAGGTTGGGCTTGATAGGAGTGTAGATATCCTGTAGGCAGGTGGGCAACATGTTGGTACTCAGTCAGGACTCAGAGATTCAGCAGTTATCAAATATTTGTGATGGGCTTCCCTGGTGGCGCAGTGGTTGAGAGTCCGCCTGCCGATGCAGGGGACGCGGGTTCGTGCCCCGGTCCGGGAAGATCCCACATGCCGCGGAGCGGCTGGGCCCGTGAGCCATGGCCGCTGGGCCTGCGCGTCTGGAGCCTGTGCCCCGCAACGGGAGAGACCACAACAGTGACAGGTCCGCGTACCAAAAAAAAAAAAATATATATATATATATATATTTGTGATAACCGAGGTCACAGTGTGAAGGAGAAGCCCCCCAAAAGGATTACACAGAAACTGGAGAGCAGAGCACCAAGAACAAGTCTTGGGGGATACCAACAGCTAAGTGGTCAGAGAAGGAAGGAAGGCTGCTGAGAAGGGTGAGAAGGGGCAGCCTGAGAGATTGTTGGAAAACAGAGAGACCATGGGAACACACAAATCAAGTGAGGAAGAGTTTCAGGAAGAAATGATGAACAGTATGAGATGTCAACAAAATTCAAGCAAGTAAGGACCAAAGTATCCACTGAATTCAACATTATGGAAGTCAATGGAGAGCAGCAAAAAGAGTGATGGATGGATCAGATGGGGCTTAAGCCAGATTGCAATAAGTTGAGAGGGATGCAAGGAGGTGACAAGGACAAGAAAGAGTGTAGCAAACACTTGGAAATGATTGGCTGTGAAGGGCAAGAGTAAGACAGGACAGCTCCTAGACTGGGATGTGTGGTTGACAGGGGTATACGGTTGGTCTAAATTAATTGGTTCTTAAATGACAATGACCTGAACATGTTTTCAGAGTGTGGAGGCAAATAGGTAGAAGATTTCAAGGGAATAAGACAGAGGGCTGGACTGAGCTCTGAGAATGGGCTATTGGCACCTAAGATTTCAGCGTGGGATCAGTTCTGGGTCATTCCAAGTCCAGAGTAAGCAGTCCTTGCTATATTCACACTCGGCTCTGACCAACTGATTTGAAGTCAGAGGTGGAGCCGATGAAGCCATCAGCCATTTTGGCAAGTAACATGGGAGAAAAGAGAAAATACAGCCTCATACACTCTTCCAAGAAATTACCCTCTAGTTAGGCATAAAGATACATTTCCTGTAAAAGGTTACTAAGCATTATAATGTAAGGACCCTTGCTTTAGCCAGGGTCACCTCAAAAACAGAACTTGAGGCAACAGCTTACTTTCTGTGGTTTTACTGGAGCGTTCAATCCCAGGGAAGCGAGAGGGAGGGTGTGGGATAAGAAATATATTTAGTCTCTGTCTATGGTTCCTGGGGCAGAGCTCCTAAGACCCTGGTAATTTCCTAAGTGAGAGGAAACTCTTTGTTTTTCGAAACAAGGGCTTTAAATCAGGACGGGACCCTTATACAGCATCAGGATGGGGCTAGTCACAAGAAAGCCCAAGGACTAGAGGGCTGGCATTTACAGCCCCACCACCAACCTCCAGGAACTGCGTGTGGTAGCCGGGAGGTGTGGGATGCTAGAGATGAAAGCTCTATGAAAACCCTTGAACAACAAGATTTGATGAGCTTCCACGTTGGTGAACACATGCCAGGAGTGCGGTGCATCTCAGTTCTATGGAGACAGAAGTTCCTGTGCGGGAGACCCTTTCAGACCTCATCCTGTCTACCTCTTCATGTGGCCGTTGATCTGTATCCTTTCTAATACACTTTACAATACACTGGTAAATGTAAGTAAATGTTTCTCTGAGTTCTGTGAGCCACTCTAGCAAATTAATCAAACCCAAGAAGGGGGTCGTGGGAACCTCTGATTTATAGCCATTGGTCAGAAGCACAAGAGATAATCTGGACTTGCGACTGGCGTCTAAAGAGAAGGGTGGTGTTGTGGGGATGAGCCCTCAGCCTGTGGGATCTGATGGTATCTTCAGGTAGATAGTGACAGAACTGAGTTAACTGCTTGGTGGTGTTGAAAAAACACACAGTGGAGAGGGGACAGGGAGTGAAACTGGAGCAGGGGGAGTGGAGATGTGCGGGTGCCTCACTCAGCTGGCCACCATCTGGCAACGAACATGCCATTTGCTTGGTCTTACAAGATGTTTCCAGAGTTGTTTCCATGAAACAACTGCTTCTTAGGACGTCCCCGGAAAGTGAGAAGGAGAGGGCAAGCACCTGATCACTGGCTCCTCCTTGTCTCTCTTCTCTCAGGGACCAAGGTCCACCCAGGAGGCATCATCTGGGTCGTGTTACCCAGCCAGAGCCACCGCGGTCCAGCCGGTCAGAGCACGGATGCCGAGGTCTCTCGGCATGTGGTCACTTGGCACCACACGTAGGGGCTCCGTGGGCTGTGGTGGAGGAAGCAGCTGGGCCTTTATAACCACAGGAATAGTGTGAAACTTCCCTAGGGCCACTGTGGCCAGGAAATGCACAAAGGGCCGAGGCCTGAGGTGTAGGCGAGCCAGGCAGATCTAGCCTGGTGCTGAGATCGGGTCCGGCACAGACTCGGTGTCTCCTCATGAGAATAGCATCAAGCAGTGCTCTGAGCACCTCCGGTGAATTAACTTTTCCAGGCTTCATTACAGCCTAATGAGGTACCAACACACACATTTAGAGATGGGAAAACTGAAGCAAAGAGGGGTTAAGGAACTTCCGTAACACCACACAGCTAGGAAGTGGCTGAGAGAGGATTCCGTCCCAGGCACTCTGTTGTGCCGTACTGCCAACCCCAAGAACCAGCGAGGGAGAAGCCCCCAAAGGAAACATCGTGTGGCAGAAAGAGGAACTGGGTTTCAGAAGCTGTGTAGGATCTAACGGGCAGAGAATAAGGAGGTGGGTGTTCGCAGTGGGAAGGGCAGACTGACAGAGAAAGTATAAATGACCTGAGCGAAGCTTGGCCAAGTAAGGACTGTGCGGCGATGGGTTCGGGCAGGACACTGGAATGTGCTCTGTAAGTAGACGGGGTGGGGAGTAGGGGTAAGGGAACATGGCCAGCTTTAAGCAGAGCTGCCGACTGCACATGCGCACTTGTGAGCCCTGACTCTCCTCCCACCTACCGGTGGGACTGAAGGGAGAAAACAGCCTCAGCCCCCGAGGGTGAGGGCGGCCTTGAACATACAGCAGCTTCCTGGTCTTTGTCCTCCAGACCCCCCTTGTCTGACCCCTTGAGGCCTAGTAGACCCCTTTCTGACCCTTTCCTACTTTCCCCTAACCCAGAATGCTATCCAAATCCTTCCAGGGGAGAAGCATTGAATATTTGTCGAGTGCCTGCTGGGAGAGACACTCATTTTTCTCGCTGAATTCCAGAGGAACCTGGCAAAGTGGGCAGTGATAGCCTCCAGCTTACCAGTGAGGACTAGCCTTGCCTTGGATCGGGCCAGTGTCAGAGGTGGGCGCTGGGTGAAGCTCCAAGAACCAACCCAGCTCCCAGGCCCACTGCCTGGCTGTGTCCGCAGGGCACCTGCAACCTCCGGATTCCCAAGTGAAAGATGCAGATTCCCCCATCCATCCTCCCATCCTGACGGTGCCTCTTTGATAACACAGACTGGAAAACGCCTTGAAAGTGAAAATGCCATAGAAACACAAAGCATCATTTCTCAGGCCCAAGAAGAACGTTGCAGCTGAGCTTGGATACCGGTCACCAAACCGGTACGGGGTGAGTCAGGGACAGTCAGGGCCAACAGGGGGCGGGGGACAGGGGGGACAATATTCCCACCAGAACTCCTTCGCCCGAGGTGCATTCAGTTAAACTCTTTTTAGGACATGCTTGAAATGTTGGAATTGGCCCTTTCTTCATTATCATATACGCCCCACATGGTTGAGCATTGATAGTTGCTTTCTAATCATTTTTTTTTTTTTTTTTTTTTTTTTTTTTTTTGCGGTACGGGGG
>NC_041232.1:61685111-61749084 GCF_002837175.3 Physeter macrocephalus | reverse complement strand
GCACAGGCTCCGGACGCGCAGGCCCAGCGGCCATGGCTCACGGGCCCAGCCGCTCCGCGGCACGCGGGATCCTCCCAGACCAGGGCGCGAACCCGACTCCCCTGCATCGGCAGGCGGACGCGCAACCACTGCGCCACCAGGGAAGCCCTAATCATTTTTATTACTTACTTATGTGAAAGCCTCTGTGAGGAATAAGGGGATAGGTCATTCCATTCTTGGGAGGAGAAAACTATGGACTGTCATCCACGATCCAGGTGGCAGTCAGTCTGAGAGGTGGGACTGAAATCAGAACCGCAGGCCTGCACTCAATAACCCGCCCACTTGCCCCACCCACACCTAGTCCCATTCCAGTCATGCCTTTCTCAGGCAGGATGCCACCGTCAGCCTGATAGTTATGAGCCAGCTATTCAGAATCATTCATCCATTCGGAAAGTACTTTTTGAGAGGCTACTATATGCCAGGCAATGTTCCAGGCATGAGAGACAAAGATTCCCTGACCTCATGGAGCTGGCATTCTACTGGCAAAAACAACCAATAAATAAATATATAATACGATGTCTTCCAAATTATTATGAAAATAACTGAACAGTGTAAGGAGAGAGACAGGGTAGACATTTGAGCAGAGCCCAAATCAAGTGCAAAAATGGGCCACGGGATGATGGAGAAGGGCAGCCAGGCAAAAAATGAGTTTGGTAGGTGTGGACTTAGTACCTCTCTCATCACATCCTTCATATCCAAACACTCATGCATTCCACTTCTTTCTGTTTATTTACCACCACCTTAGTTCAAACCACCATAACTTCCAGCTCCAATTCTACTTTCAGTCCATTCTTCAAACTTCAGCCCAAGTGATCTTTGCAAAATGTACCTCTGGCCACATGGCTTTAAAGATTCAGTACCTTCCCACTGTTCTTAGGATAAAAAGCAGCATCCTTCCTGTGACCTCCAAGGTTCTGCACAGTCTGGCTGCCCCCAGCCTCCTCTTGTAACACATCCTTCCTCCCTGTTCTCTCTAAACCCCATTCTCTCTGGTCTTCTTGCAAAAGCACTCCCCAGCTCATCATTCTTTTAGGAAACCTTCCCTATCATCCAACTTGGACAGTTCCCTTTGTTATTGCTGGCTTAGAACCGCATTTCTCTTTCCCATAGCATGTATTTATGGATTCTTTATTACGATTATTCAATTCTATAAGAGTAGGGACTGAATCTGTTTTTAATCACCATGGTAACTCCAGCATCTAACACAGTGCTGGCATAGAGTAGGCCATCAATTCATACTTACTTACTGAATGAATGAATGAATGAATGAATGAACAGCAGTTTTTTATAAGGGAAGGAAAGCACACAGCCTCTCTCTATGGCCAGACAGAAAACAAGCCTGGGGATCTGGAAATGGCAAATATTATGAGCAAATGAGCTCCAGGTTCCAGGCCAGAGCCAAGATGGCAGAGCTACCCACAACCCCAGCCTTCGCAGAGAGAAAGGGGGCACTCTTATGAGAGCAATTCAGGCTGGCACCGGCAGCCAAATTCATTGAAAGAGGCATAACACTTTAATTATCACGGCACTCCAAAGGACTAATACAGCTGAAAACTTAATGCTGGTAAAGGCTGCCTGGGTGAGGTCAGTGAGCTCAAGAAAGGTACCAGCACACAATGAGACTTTGAATTAGTATGCCAGGAACATCCAAAACATATTCATTGTGTTAATAGAAATGCCAAAGTATATTAGACATTTGGAGACTTATTATTCATATTAGTTATAATATGGAAATCAAATTTTATTTCTAAATTGCAATCAAATGATATTTTCTATTAAAACTGTAATAGCGAGACAAATTAAGCAATGCTACGGGTTACATATTACTAATCCAGTTTGGTTATAACTCACATTTTTTTTATTTTGTTATGAATCATCATGGGAATGAAATAAAACAAGATATTTTCTAAACTGAACTGAAAAGGCTTTTCTTTGGCAGAACAGAAACTGCTTAAGAGTTCAAATTAAGATAATAATACTGTCTTCGTGAAATAGACAAAGACGAGCACTGACGAAGCTTCATGCCCATGAAAATAAGTCACCTTCTTCTTCTATCCCATTGTCCTGCAGAACCAAGGGCCAGAGGGTCTTAAAAGGTCAATTAATTAAATCTTCTGTGTTAAGACAAAGTTGCATAAAACCCTTCCTTAAAGGCTGACACCCCATTAAGAGCCAAATTTGACTTCTTTGTCCAAAGTGCAGTGGCCTTCCCTTAAATGTGTCTGGATCCCCCACTGACTCTTGCACATAGTAGGTCTCAATGAAAGCTTGAGATGCTAATTTAGTAAGTAAACCAATCACAAGTTAACCACTTAGAAACATCTATTGATAGTATATAAGCATATAAATCACCCCAAACAATGCTTGGTTCATAAAAGCTGTTTATAAATACGAGGTCTCTTTTTCCTAATAGGCACAGTTCAAGATAGCATTCACCTTCCATGGTCCATCTAGAAACCACTCTATTGATAACAGAGAGCATTTATTGAGTGGTTACCATGAGCCAGGCACTGTGCCAAGCCCTTTACATATATTATCACACTGATTATTCCCAACAATCAGAGAAGTGGGAGCTACTCTTAGCCCCATTCTGCCGATGAGGAAAATGAGGCACTGAAAGGGAAGTAACTTGCCCAGAGTTACAAAGTTTCTGATGGTAGAGCCAGACTTCAAGTTTGAGACCACGGCTTGTGCTCTAACCACTGGACTTCGCTGCCTCTCCCACACAAGAAAGTTCCATAAACCTTGTCTTTCCCTTGGAGCTCCGTCCAAGGCTCTCCCAGACACTCAGGTGAGTAGAGTGGTTGGTTTTGCTTCAGACTCCACCAGCTCATGTCCTCTGCATCCTCAAAAGTTATGGAGACAAAGCCCCAGATACCCCTAGAAATCCCCTCCTGCTCCTCTAAACAACACTTTCTCAGGCCACATGGCCCAGGAGTACAAATATGGTCACAATTAGACTAAGTATCTGGTATCACCCAGGACTTCCTTGACCAGGAATAATTGTCCCAAACGTTCCCAAGTCTGAAGTCCAAAGCTGGCCCCTAAGTTCTGCCATGTCCTCCAGGTCCCCTCTGCCTCCAGCGTCTGAGTCCATCCATGCCAGCTGTGCTGGGTTGAATAGTGAAGAGTGTCTCTGCCTCTCAAATTCATGTCCACCAGGGCCTCAGAATGTACCCTTATTTGGAAATAGTATCTTTGCAGATGTAATCCATTTAAGACAAGGTCATACTGGATTAGGGTGGGCTCTAAACCCAGCGACTGGTGTCCTTACAGGAGAGAGAGATTTGGAGACACACAGGAAAGAAGGTCATGTGAAGACTGAGGCAGAGACTGCAGTGATGCAGCTACAAGCCAAGGAACACCAAGGATTTCTAGGAGCCTCCAGAAGCTGGAGCAGACGTGGAAGGATCCTTCCCTAGAGGCTTCAGAGGGAGCATTGTCCTGTGGACACCCTGCCTTTGGACTTCTGGCCTCCAGAACTGTGAGAGAAAAAACTTCTGCTGTTTCAAGCCACCTGTGGTGTGATATTTTATTATGGCAGCCCTAGGAAGCTAATCCACAGTTTCCCCACTTGCTCAATCCAGAGGCAGACATCACTTCACCTGCTGTCCCAAGCACCAAGCATCTCCATCAGGTCAGCGTGCAGGTGAGGCTTAGTGTGGTCCCTGGACCCAAGCCAGGCCCCAGGATTTGATCCCAGTCAGCAAAGAGGTAAGTCCAGAATTTTGAGTAAACATTTAGAAGTATACAGCAATTTGACAGAGTAATTTTATGTCTGTTGACTTTAGTAATAAAAATAAATTGGGACTTGCATGTTGTACATCTGGTTTTTATTTCATTTTGCTAGTAATTCATTTTTACTGCACCTTACAAAATATCCTTCTAAGATATACTGAAAATGAAAGGGGAAAAAGCCTGATCATTCAGCACCAAGAGTCTGAGAAAACTTGTAGGGGACCAAAGGCCTTTCCGGAAACAGGGCCCACTCTCCTTGAAAGGCAGGCCCCATCAAAAAGAACATTTTAAGTTTCCTCTTTTTATAATAACAAGCTCACCATTTTTCTGGTGTTGATCCTGCCCCCTCTCTGGGAACTGCTGCCACCTCGAATTTTTACCAAAGAGTCCCAGGGGCGTCTCCAGCTACCACTCAAGGTTTGTCTTCCATTTGTCCGGGACCCAGGCCTCAGTGCATTTCCTGAGACGCTTCCCTGCCCTCTGGCCTCACACGCACTTTCCCCAGCCCCAAAGTTGCAGGTGATGCCTGGTGCTGTGTCTTCCAGAAATGTTGGTTGCCGACTCTTGGTTTTGCTCATTCTTTACTTCCCTGAAGCCCTTAACCCCTCTAGGAATCAGGCTGGGGGCCTGGGGGCCTGGTGGGGCACAGCCTGGAAACTAGGCATTGAGCAGAATTACTTCTTCTTCAGCACTGGACCCACAGACACGCTGTCCCTTGGAAGGGCTTCATGCCCAGCAGGTTCCTTGGTGCCCCGTGCAGGTAACCTAGGTCAGTCCCCTCCCCTCACTGCAAGCACACACTGACACGCCTAAGCTCTCCTTGCATTCCCAGCTTAGGCCTACCCGGGCCCCACTGCAGACAACACTAAGCTATGGTAACAACAAAATCATAATGGCTGATGTACATCTAGCACATTCCATGTGCTAGCCAATGTTCAAGGGCTGTACCACTTCAATTCATTCAATCCTCACAACAGCCGTGGTAGATGCTACTGTTACCCCATTTTACAGATGAGAAAACTGAGGCACGAAGTGCTTGAGTAACTTGCCCAAGGCTACCAGCAAACAAGTGGCAAAGCTGTGATTCCGAGGTGGGCCCTCTGCCTCCAAAGCTCACCCCATGGCCACGAGAGTGTCCTTCCTCTCAGCTCCCATCCTACAGTTGCAATCAGACACCAGTGCAGAGCAGCATGTGCTCACATCTAATACAACATACCCTCCGTGGCTCTGCAGAGCTCACACCATGCCAGAGTCACCGAAGGGCCCAGTTCCCTCTGTCTTGTAGGAAAGCTTTCTTTTTTAAAAAAAAATCTATTGTCTTTTTTAAAAAAATTTTATTTATTGGCCACACCATGCAGCATGCGGGATCTTAGTTCCCCCACCAGGGATCGAACCCGTGCCCCCTGTAGTGGAAGCGTGGAGTCTTAACCACTGGACCACCAGGGAAGTCCTGGAAAGCTTTCAATGTCTTGCAAAAATCCAGAATCTACAAGGGCTTCAGGAGGCATGAGTTTGCATCTGTGTTTCTAGACTCGCACGCGTTCACCTCCCCCAGCTCACATTGCCTCTCCTTGGTCCCGTTGACCAACCACCTCTCCCAACCCCCTCTCCTCGCAGGCCAGCCCAGGAGCACCTCCCACCGCAGGCAAGTGACGGCAGGAGCATCAGGACTGTCAGGGAGAAGAATGCCCAGCCTCCTTTGGCCAATGCCTTAAATGGCCTCTTTAGGCTGTTTGTGCATGTGCTTGAGATAGAAGATGGTGATAATAAAAATCATGCATCTTTACTGGGAAAAATGTCAAAGTATATAAAAGCATAGAAAGGAAATAACTAAAGCCTCTTCGCATTCCTCCCTCCTTCATCTTCCCCAATTCCAGGCCCAGAAGTAACCAGGATTACATGCTTCAGCCTTAGACTTGTGTTTGGCTATAGAAGTTGCTTTCTATAGAGATACAAATACTGCCAAGAAGAGAAACCCTTTACATTGCCTTGGGTCATTTACCCCCAGCCTCTTCCACTCCCCACACACACCCCCACCTGCACTTCCTGAGACAGGAAGTGAAAAGAATGGGGAAGAGCACCTGGGGGCCATGTGCCTGGTTGGGGACAAGGCAGACATAGATCAAGGGGGCGGGGGTGGTAGAACAGAGAGGCAAGGGACCCACAGGTGAAATGTTAAAACTTCACACTTTTGCTAAGGTTCAGACCTAGGGAAAAAAATCAGAGAGAGGGATGGCCTCCTGGAAGTCCAGATATGGTCAGTGCTGGGAGGAAGCAGATGGTTCAGAAGGGGCAGGAATCTGGCTGAGAAATACACACGGAGCAGACTGCAGCCAACACACAGCCTTCTCCATGCGTCTCCTCTTTCCTTGAGGACCCACGACGCGTACGGATACACTCAAAACCTCCCTCTCTCTTCTCTCTCTCCCTTTCCTCTTCTCTTCCCTTCCCTTCCCTTCCTTTCCCTTCCCTCCTCTCCTCTCCTCTCCCCTCCCCCCTCCCTTCCTCTCTCTCTCTCTCTCTCTCTCTCTCTCTCTCTAATAGTGGTGACTTCCCAGTCTTAAAATCAGATTGTGATTAGATCTATAAACCATTCTCTCTTTGGAGCTGTCTGCCTTTGCACTTTCATGGATTAACAGGCCTGGCTAAGGCAGCACAAGATGGGTGCAAAGAACGCTTGGCTAATTCTCTCCCTATTAGCCCACTGAGAGAATAACTACATATAATAACCGCCCTCCGCAGTGGTTAAGAATATGCCTGCCAATGCAGGGGACACAGGTTCAAGCCCTGGTCCGGGAAGATACCACGTGCCACGGAGCAACCAAGCCCGTGTGCCAAAACTACTGAGCCTGTGTTCTAGAGCCCACGAGCCACAACTACTGAGCCCGTGTGCCACAACTACTGAAGACCGCGTGCCTAGAGCCTGTGCTCTTCAACAAGAGAAGCCACGACAATGAGAAGCCCGCGCACTGCAACGAAGAGTAGCCCCTGCTCGACGCAACTAGAGAAAAGCCCGCATGCAGCAACGAAGACCCAATGCAGCCAAAAATAAATTACAAAAAAATAAAAAAATAACCGTGGTCCCCTTCTATTACCCCCAAAACCAACAAAAAAAAAAAACAACCTTGTCATTTTCTCTCCCCGCTGGGTTCCACTGCGCTTCCCTTCAGAATCAGGAATAAATTATCTCCAAAGGGTTCATTAAGAATAAATAATAATCTGCACTTCTAGCACTGCTTTTGTCTAAGTATCTCAAAGTGCTTTACTTAATTAATTAATTAAGATGATTAATTAATTCGGAAAACACTCCTGGAGGGAGAGAAGGCATACTTAATGACACCTGTTTTCCAGATGAGTAAACTGAGGCCCAAAGCAGTGGATTCAAGGTCACAACAGGAAAAGTGACAAAGTGGGGTTGGCGGGGGTGGGGACAAGACCTAGCTTTACTTCAACGTGTTAAGACTTAGGTAACAAAAGGATGGGGCAGGACAGGCCTGGAGGAAGAAAGCAGGAGGTTGGTGAGAGAAGCCAAAACGGCTGCTCTAGAAGTCAGGTGACACGAGGCTGAGACAAAGAACTCAACAGAGGCTGGAGGGACAAGTCAAGTGGACACTAGGTGCAGAGACTGAGGGCTCAGTTGCCCTGGATCAGAACCCAGGCTGGTGGGCTCTTGACAGAGGGTCTGAGGCCCTGGCAGTCCAGACACGCGCACCTGAGTCAGCCGGGTCTGAGTGATAGGCACAGGCTGCCCTGGTAGGTTGGCGGTTGGCATACGATTAAATGATCTGAGCCCCCAGCACCTCCCTAGATGCTCCTGATTGGGACTAATGCGAATCGGAGTGTGGGCTCTTTGTCTGCAGGTGGGGCAAGCAGGCTCCCCTGTGAGGCCAGGTGAGTGTGAGGTGGAAAGGCAGCCCTCTCTGAACACCCTCTCCCCCAGCCTAGCTCCTGGGGTGGCCCTTCAGCCCCTCGTTAGCATCCTGGTCACCCTAGACACTGCCCTGGGACTCAAGTCCCAACATCGCCCCGCTGACTTCCGTCCAAAACAGGGGACAGGGCAGCAGAAACTTCCCAGAAGTTCCCAACACTCTCCATGTCCCCCTTGTGCCTGTCCAATCCGTCACCTCAGCCCCTCTAGCCCTCGGTCCCCAGCAAAGCTAATTAGGCCACGTGTGCACCCGTACCTACCCATACACACGCACACAGACCCCCGTGAACACACATGGCGCTACAAATGAACAACCCACGCTTGTCTTTTTCATTGTGTGTTTATTATGATGCTCCTTAAGTGAATTTTGAACAGTGCCCGTAATTTGGTTTTGCTCTACATTGCATCACAAGCGCGAGGGCCCTACAGGGATTGCTGCACGGAGTACAGTATCATGTGAGCGTGGCTTCTGCTTGCCTTTCTGCCTCCTCATAATTAAGCTTTATTGGGTTGTAAAATGAATAACCATTCAAAAAACTTGTTTATTGATCCAGGTGCGACCTGCAGCTATATGAGAAAAGTTTCTCCATTTCCTGACCTCATCAAGTGGCCCCAGACTGTGTCTGCTCTCTCGCCCTTCCACTCTGGTTATGAGCAATGACAGTCCGGGGCCACTTGGTGAGCAGCTGCAGATTTCCTTGACACCATGAAGCAAGCTGCCAGTGTCTGCATTGGGAAGGGAACCCTAACTAAGTCTTGTCAAGGGTTGAAGTCAGCTGAGATTCTAGGGACTCCTGACTTCCCTCTCTTGATGCCTAAAATGCTGTTACTTGGGAAGTCCACCGCTTTGGTGAGGGCGTTGTGTCCTGTCGACATGCAATTAACCTCAGGAAGGGATCGCATGTTAGAGCCTCCTAAACTTTACAGCCTAACAGGACTTAGGCGATCAGATTCTCTCAGGGAGATGTCCAGCTGGGAGGTCTCTGCAGAAGTGAAACTCTGCTAATGTGGATCAGCAATGCTAGAGGGATGGCTCAGAGCAGAGGGCAGCATCTGGGGAAGATCCGTCTGGAGGTGGCCAGGTGGAGGCACCGACTCCAGGTGGTCTGGGCACCAGAGGGGCAGGAGAGGTACAGACATACTGAGAGGGCTGCAAAGGGAGGGGGAAAGGCGCAAGATACACCTCACCCTCGTGCTCTGTCTTTCTTGTCAGAGGTTCCGAGAAAGGTAACCCGCTTGGATTGTTGGGGAATTCAGATGGAGTTTTCAGTTACCCCAGGGCTCGAAACTAGTTAACGTAACTGTCAGATCAAAACAAGGTCTCCAGATTGGACCCCACTCAACAAACACCTTGTTTAACAAGCAATTGTAGACTCTAGGAGATTCCACAAGTGAAATGATGAGGAAGCAAGAGCTCTCCTTAATGGGGGTGGGAGGCATAGGACCACACAGACCCCCTTCACGCATGTACAGTTAGAGCAGGATATGATCTGCATAGAATCAAGGACTCAGCCTATTATACCATCATGTCACAGTGTATTCTGAACAAAGTCCTGGCTGGGAAGTGAAGGCTTCTTCTATTCCATACAGCTGTGGGCAGGTTCCATCCCCTGATCGCCCTCCAAACAAAAGACTGCTGAGACCTGGCCTCTGTTTACATGTGCCCTGGGAGCTTTGGGAGGCTCTCTACAGATGACAATGCTTTCAAGCGAATACTCTGCGGACCCCTAGTTTCTGAAAAGAAAAGCCTCCTGGCAGAGGAGCTGGAGGAGGAAGTTGCAGCTCGTGCTAAGCGCAATTCATATGTGTACACCCCTGTATCAGTTGAGGCTGCTGTAACAGAATATCATAGACTGGGGGGCTTAAACAACAGAAGTTCTTTCTCGCAGTTCTGGAGGTTGAAAGTTCAAGATCAGGGTGCCAGCATGGTTAAGTCCCTTTGAGAACCCACTTCCTGATTTGCAGACAACCGTCTTCTTGCTGTGTCCTTACCTGTTGGAGAGAAAAAGCTCTGGCCCCTTCATCTCCTTCTAAGGGTACTAATCCCATCATGGGGCTCCACCCTCATGACCTAATCTAACCCTAATTACTGCCCAATGACCCCACCTCCAAATTCCATCACACTGAGGATTAGGGTTTCAACATATGAATTTTGGGGGACACAAACGTTTAGTGCATAGCAACACCGTTGTCAGCCCATGAGCACATGCCCCAATTCTCTGCCCTGTCATTTCTCATCACCAAGACAAGTCACAGGCAGGAGAGGAGGATTGCTCCTTTCCCTTCCCCTCCAATTCTGTCAGCGTGGCTCTTTGTGCCTTGTGTGCCCTCCAAGACTGTCACCAATGTTCATTTTGCTCTAAGGGGCAAGTCAGGGAGCGCAAAGAAGCTCACTTGATGTGATGGGCTTAGAGACCCAAACAGCCAGGACAGCCCTGGATCCTACCTTCTGTGACCCACCTAGAGTTTACCTTGTTATTCGTGTGGTCTGCCTGTGTCACTGTTTCCATTTTGTTCTTTGGTTGATTGGTTAGCTGGTCTGCCTGTTTCACAACAGGTATGGCTTTTCTCTAGTTATGGTCTTAGACGTTTCCTCTGGACTTTACCAATGCCCTATTGCTCATCTAAAGCTAGTATTCTTGGCAATTTATACCATAGTCTCACAGGGAGACCGAAACTGAGGCAAATTACAGTTCCCAAGGCAGCAAACGCAGCCTTCACAAGACCAGCAACTCCACTGTTGATCTGCATGGGGAAGACTTTTGGGGAAAGTTCTGGAAGTCAAAATGGTCTCCATCGATGACATCCTTCTCCACTGAGGCCTCGCAGCCCAAGGAAACACCCCTAGGACTTATGAGGCAATTCCACAACAAGGACCTTGTAACTAAGCCAAAGGCATGGCCCCTTCAGAAACCAATGGCCCATGCACAGTACAGGCAAGGGAAGCAAACAGAGAGGGGCAGAGACTAAGTTTAAGCAACTCTAGAATCTGCTGACTCCTCCCAGGCCTGTAAGGAGTTAGCTTGCTCCCTTCCATCTTCTGAGTAAAAGCATATTTTTGTACATATATTCCATTTGGTAATAGTAGCTCCCAGTTATTGGGCACTTATCAATACTAATAGATGGGCCCTCTGCTAACATTTAATTTCTCCTCTTTCAGGCCTCACAACCACCCCACGAGGAAGGCCCATCATTGGTGCTGTTTCACAGAGGAGGAACTGAGGCTTAGAAATGCTGGTAAGAATCTGCTAAAGGTCACCCTGCTAATAATTGGGATTTGAGTCAGTCTCTGACTCCAGAGCAGACTACACACCATTCTGGTGCCATTCATGTGGATGTAGTTGTTTCTCCAGGGACAGAAACTGCCTATTCACATGCATCCTCCTCTGTGGGCCAAGCCCCGTGCTCAGCTAAGTAGTCACGCCAAGAATCAGGGCAATTACCATGAGCATACAGTCCTGCAATGCTGATGTCATTGACAGCAAGTCTCTGGACTCAAATTGCTATTTTATTTTGACACAAAAGCCCATGTAGAATTCAAGGGGCCTCATCCCTGAATATATGGGACAAAACTAAAGTGCTAATCTTCTAGTTTCTGGTTCCTCATATAAGGAGCTTGGAAGTTGCCACTCTGCCCTAACAAGTAAAAAGCTAAACAGATTGGAAAATCGACAATTCTTCTTAGATTTATAAAAGAGGGGAGGACACAGG
The DNA here is from genome assembly GCF_002837175.3 of Physeter macrocephalus. Lineage (NCBI taxonomy): Eukaryota > Metazoa > Chordata > Mammalia > Artiodactyla > Physeteridae > Physeter > Physeter macrocephalus. Next base: position 61,737,668 of record NC_041232.1, on the reverse strand, counting down.
CAAACTACTGCCCCCAAGATTGGAGATACAGACAGGTGAATGCAGAGTCTTTGCTTCCTGGAGCAGAGATACCAGTGCCAGGGTAGGAAAACCGGAACCAGAACTGATGAATTGCTGGAGGTTCAGTGTGGACAAGTCTGAGAGTTAAAAACTTCAGATGGACCCACTCACAGTGGGGAGCTCCCCACAATTTTGGGAATTTTTCCTCCAGGAGCTTGACCAGATTCTCAAAGTAAAGATCAGAGAAAAATCCCCTGACTCTTCCAGCAGGTGGAGGGGAAAAGGAATCATTTTAAAATAAGTGAGAACAGTCTGTTCTTGTTTTTTTTTTTTTGGCGGTACGCGGGCCTCTCACTGTTGTGGCCTCTCCCGTTGTGGAACACAGGCTCCGAACGTGCAGGCTCAGCGGCCATGGCTCACGGGCCCAGCCTCTCCGCGGCATGTGGGATCTTCCCAGACCGGGGCACGAACCCGCGTCCCCTGCATCGGCAGGTGGACTCTCAACCACTGCGCCACCAAGGAAGCCCCAGTCTGTTTTTCTTAACAAGACTTGCCCTCAGGGGAAACTAGTTAACCAGAGCCTAACCTGCTGGGGTATTATCAAAGCTTAACTGATCTGGGGGAAGGGAAATACTTAAAGCCAGCTCTAGCCATCTTCTCCCCCCAGGGTGGGGGGAATAGGTGGAGGGGAGCAGGATAGGTGGGGGGAGGTCAGAATCTGAGAAACAGTTCTGAAGTTCACAGTCAGGAGGCACAGGCTCACTAAAAGATTCAGACCTAATCATAGGGCTATAGAATGCTTCCCATCCCCACACACCTCACCACAATGCTACTAAAGGCTTACTTATAGCAGTTCCTTTCACCTGGTACATTGCATCTAGCTATCAAGAAAAAATTACAAGGCATATCAAAAGACAAAAAACAAAATTTAAAGAGACAGAGCAATCATCAGATCCAGACCTGGCAAGGATATTGAAATTATCAGACCAAGAATGTAAAACAACTACCATGCATATGCTAAGGATGTAATGGATAAAGCAGACAGCATGCAAGAACAGATGGGCAATGTAAGCAGAGAGATGGAAATCCAAAGAAAGAACCAAAAAGAAATGCTAGAGAGAAAAAAAAAATAAAACAGTATAAGAGAAATAAAGAATTCTTTTAATGGGCTTATTAGCAGACTGGGTGTGGCTAAGGAAAGAATCTCTGAGCTTAAGGATATAGCAACAGAAGCCTCCAAAACTAAAAAGCAAAGAGATCACAGGGTGAAAAAACAGAATATCCAAGAACTATGGGACATCTATAGAATAGAGAGCCCTGAAATAGACCCACGTAAATATAGTCAATACATTGGCACAAATACAAAATACAAAAGGCAAATACAAAGGCAATAAAATGGAGCAAAGATTGTCTTTTCAACAAATGGTTCTGGAACAACTGGACATCTACATGCAAGGAAAATGAATCTAGACACAGACCTTACACCTTTCACAAAAATTAACTCAAAATGGATCATAGACCTAAATGTAAAACAGAAAACTATAAAACTCTTAGAAGATAACATAAGAGAAAACCTAAATGACCTTAGATGTGGCAATGGCTTTTTAGATACAACATCAAAGGCATGATCCATGGAAAAAAAAACAATTGATAAGCTGTACTTCATTAAAATTAAAAACTGCATTAAAATTGAAAAGACAATTTTAAGAGATTGAGAGCACCAACAAGAGATAGGAAAAAAATATTTGCAAAAGGCACATCTATAAAGGACTATTATCCAAAATATACAAATAACTCTTAAAACTCAACAATAAGAAAACAAGAAGCCTGAATAAAAAATGGGCCAAATACCTTAACAGACACCTCAACCAAGAAGATATACAGATGGCAAAAAAAAAAAAAACATATGAAAAGTTGCTCCATATCACATGTCATCGGGGAAATGCAAATTAAACCAACAATAAGATACTACTACACACCAATTAGAATGGCCAAAAATCTGGAACATTGACAACACCAAATGCCGACAAGGATGTGGAGTAACAGGAACTTTTATTCATTGCTGGTGGTAATGGAAAATGGTATATCCACTTTGGAAGACAATTTGGTGGTTACTTACAAAACTAAACATACTCTTACCATACAATCCAGCAATCATCCACGGAAAAACATGCACACAGTTGTTTATTGCTTATTTATATAATTGCCAAAACTTGGAAGCAACCACGATGTCCTTCAACAGGTAAATGAATAAATAAACTGTGGTACATCCAGACAATGGAATATTATTCAACACTAAAAAGAAATGACCTATCAATCGGTGAAAAGACATGGAGGAACCTTAAATGCATATTACTAAGTGAAAGAAGCCAATCTGAAAAGGTTATATACTGTATGATTCCAACTATATGACATTCTGGAAAAGGCAAAATTATGCCCTCAGTCAACAGATCAGTGGTTGCCAGGGACTGGGGGTGGGGGGAATAAATAGACAGAGCACAGAGAATTTTTAGGGCAGTGAAAATACTCTGTATGACACCCTAATGATGGATACATGACATTATACATTAGTCCAAACCCTAGAACGTACAGCACCAAGAACAAACCTTAAGATAAACTATGGACTTTGGGTGATTAAGATATGTCGATGTAAGTTCATCAATTGTAACAAATATAACTCTCTGATGGGGGATACTGATATTGAGGTGGGCTATGCATGTGTAGAGACGGGGGTATACGGGAAATCTCTGTACCTTCCACTAAGTTTTGCTGCAAACCTAAAACTACTTTTAAAAATAATCTTTAAAAAAAACCACTAAACTAAATTACTGCAAGCAACCACCTACAATGCCAGTAGTAACATGAGGGAAAAAATACTTAAGAGAGAGAGGAATGGTAGTGTGTATTCACAAGATCAGTGTGTGCATAGCTACACACAAGCTCACATTTTCACTCCTATTCCACGTGGCAAGTAGCAAAGTCCTTCACATGTGGGAGTCCTACAGACATTTGAAGACTGATGTCTAGTTCATATTTTCTATGATTTTAAGGTGTATGTGTTGTATATGTATGTGCATGTATGTGTACAAGACGAAGTTTACAGGTGTGCAAGCATGTGTTGATTTTGTGAACTATTTTTGCAAGCTGTATGTATCAGTACATGTATGTTGTGTAGACATATACACATGCAAGTTTTATATATATCTGTGTGTGTGTGCGTGTGTGTGAATAATAATACTGCAACTAGCCGTGAAGAGAGGACCAGCTTACAGGTGAGCCTCTGAATGACTAGCTGGGCATGAAGACCTGCGCGTCGAGGCAGGTTCACTGCTGGGAAGTGGGGCCTGCAAGCATCGAGCACTGAAGCAAATGCCCCAAGGGTACGACCACAGGGAGGGGGCTGATGTCAAGGCCATAGAGAGCCATGGCCCCAGAGGGCTGGGGCAGCTGAGCTCTGGCCGAGGCAGCCCCAGAGGAGCAGAGCTGAGCAGCCTCAGGCACAGGGTGACCCCAGGGAAGTGGGGGAGCATGGAAAGTCAATACATAAATAGGCTTGAGGGTGTGAAACCCCTCGAGGCCCCTTCCCTCCTCACTCTCCAGATTTGCCTTCAGGGAGCCAGCGGGAGGCAGACACATGGATTTATGTCAGATCTGTCTGCAAAGAATGCCTGGGTGGTGTTTCTGAAACCAGCAATGCAACATTCAGCTAATTCTGGTCATGAGGAAACTGAGGGCTTGTCTGAAGTCCCGCCAGGAATCAATTGAGCCCAGTACATAGTATTCAGTAAATGACTATGGATGAATCAGTGAGTGAAGAAATGAATGAAAGGGCGAGAGGGAAGAGAAGGGGTTAATTGAGTGGGTAATAGGAAGCATCCTGAACTTTTGACTGTCTACTGCTTATTCCAAAGACTCCTCTTTGGAACAAGAGAAGGTTAGTAGAGATGAATTCATTAAAAATGAGGACCTTGGTCTTTCTACTTTCTGAGGGGGAGAGGAGGTACTGAAAGAGAGTATGCATGACGTATTGTGTCTTCACTCATGATTATTTTGAGCTGTGTGTTCATAAAGAGAACTTTTATGTGGATGTGTATTTGGGTCCATGAATGATACCCTGGATAAAGAGGGATAAAAAAAACATTTGCTGAAGTCAAAGACCTTGTGAGATAATGAGAGATTTAACATAATCACAAATAATCACAATTGATTCATTCATTCTACCAGTGTAGTCAACACTGAGGTGGGAGCAACAGTGGAAGCCCCGATACATCAGACCCACATGGCACCCTCAAGGAGCCCAGAGAGACAAGGCGTGTTTCCCAACATTAGCATCAAGAGAGAGATTGCAGCGAGCCGAGAGGGGTACACAGGCGCCGTGCAAGGGGAGTTAGGAGAAGCCAAGAGGCAATGTTCTGTGAGTGTGTGTGTGTGTGTGTGTGTGTGTGTGTGTGCACGTGTGTGTCTGGGTGGAGGGCTTCCGTAGTTGAGTGGAGAGATTGCAGCGAGCCGAGAGGGGTACACAGGCGCCGTGCAAGGGGAGTTAGGAGAAGCCAAGAGGCAATGTTCTGTGAGTGTGTGTGTGTGTGTGTGTGTGTGTGTGTGTGTGCACGTGTGTGTCTGGGTGGAGGGCTTCCGTAGTTGAGTGTTGGGCTTTGGGCTCATTTTGATGGCTGTGTTTAGGGTACACCATGTGAGGGAAATTGCTGCTATGATTTCCCGCCTCCCTCCAACATTCTGAAGCATGTTGTTAGAAGATCAGAAGTGGGGTGATCATATAACTTATTGTCCAAAGTGGGACTCTTGAAAGTGGAAAAGGCACTGTTAATACCCATGCCAGACACCTAGCATAACCTGGGACTGTCCTGTGCAAAGCGGGGCTGGTGGTTGCCCCAGTTATGGAGGTGAGCAGCGAGCTGTCCTAGAGTCCCCTGCAGCCACACGGTGGACATCCCAGGTCACCCCATGGGGTCCAGTTCATGCCATTCCCCTTCAAGAAGATGGGCCCCGCCCCATCCCACTCAGCAGTGAGGCTTACCCGTGGGGGCAGAGGCAAAGGCTCAGCGGGGGCAAAGTGGGAGCAAAGGCTCCCAGGGCCTCCAATGTCTTGTCTCCCCACAGCCAGGCTCGGCAGGCAGGGCCCCCAGCGGTCAGCAAGCCTGCTGCCCAGCCTGGGATCTTAGCACTTATTCCATCCACTCGAGCCCCACCGGTTCCCTCGTGCCAGCCCAGGCGGCAGCTCTAATGGATTACTCGCATTATCTCCCTCATCACTGCTTAAATATTTATCAGACCATTATGTATTTAGTGGCCGGGAGCAGGGCATGGAAGGGGGAGAAGGCAGAACTGCTTTGGCCAGATGCAAGGGTTAATTACAGATTGGATAAATCCCCCTCCGATTTAAAAATTAAATAAATAAACATGGTGGGGAGATTAAAAGGCAACTGTTACTTACATGTAAGGAAGTCCAGGACAGCCTAATCCAGGTTTTGGTGTCTTCCAGCACCTTGTTTTATTATCTCGCTGTTCCCTTCCCCTACCTGCAAGCCTGTGGGCTGCCTGAGCCTTAAACTTTTAATTAAAAACCGTACTTCCACTTTTGCTCCTCAAGCAACCAGTGTGTGGGAAAATTCAAGCTCTCCTAGAACCGGAGTCAACATCCGCCTCATAAAAGAAGTTCTGAAGGTAACTCCAGGGCTGGCACTGTGAAATGTTGTTCATTATAAAGAAGCAGCTGAGATAATGCTGTTTTCTAATTTCCCTTTCTCAGTCAGAAATTAAATAAAAAGTCATGTCTAAATTACAATACTGGATTGAGATCAGACGAGTGCCCCATGCAGAGAGCTCATGATCTATCCTTCCCACATTTTACAGCCATTAAAAAAGATTATTGTCGTTTTTTTCCCCTCCCTTTTCTTTGAGGCCATTTACATTTGTTCTGAACTCTCACTGTGTTTTATTCGAATCTCTTAAAAGTGCCAGTGCACATAATAAGTCAGTCACAAACTTAAATTAAGAAAAAAGCAAAACAGGCACCCAGGCGAACTAGGGCTCTGAACTCCAAGCTCAGCCACCTAGAGGGCCCCTAACTAGGCTGTTCACCAGCCCCTTCCTGCACTTGAAGCTTTGCCCACTACCCAGTTGGCAAAGTCTTCTCCAGGGAGAGTCAGGGTGGGGAGGGCTCAGCTCACTCCGTGCAAAAATAGCCTACATTTCTACAGCCCTCCTTAGAGCAGAAATGCCCTTGGTCAAAATGAAAACGCTGGACTGGCTGGTAAAGTGTATTTAGAAAACGCTAAAGAGCCTGTCATATCACAGTTAATCGAGCATTTATCTGACTAGTCAACAAGGGGAAAAGAGGAACACAGGCACATTTTGGCAGTTATGATTTAAGCATTCTCTGTTCTGAGAAGTTGTTGGTATTCCCTCAAAGTTGCACAAAAGTTGGTGCTGAAAATCATTATTTTTGATGGAATTTATTAAACAGCATCATTATGAATCGTTTTTACTGTGTGCAAGTTGCTTCCTATCAATCACTTTGATAATATGTCTTGAGCACCTACTCTGTGCAAGGCACCGTGCAGGAATGAACAAGATATGGTCTCTTCTTGAGTCCCTGGGATCAGGGCCCCTGCCCTGAGACACTAGTGCACTTGGGTGTTCACTTTCTAGTTGAGACAAGAGCACATTTAGATTTTAAAATGCCGTGTAAATTACTGTGAGTTCAGGGCTGCCTATGGGCAGACTCCAGAAGTTCAAGGGAGGTGGGTCTCTGTGGGACACATTAGTCAGATAGGACTTGGCAGAGGAGAAAGGCTTGAGGGGGGCTTTGCAGACCAGGTAGGACTTAACAGTGAAGATAGAAGACAAGGAAACACTCTGGGAAGGATCAAAGTATGAGCGAAGGCCTGGGGATGGGATGCACGGGGCATTTAAGGGCATGGGGCAGACAGAGTGCCTGGGGATGGTCCCCTGTGGCCACAAGCAACCTGTCTGGTTCCTCAGATGTGGGACATCTGACCCATGCTGTTCTTCAGAGCTGCAATGAAAATGACCAATGAGATACCCTACAACTGGATGCTTACTCCAGCAACTGGCTGCACATCCCTGTCTGATACAAAGTCTAATGAGCTGCTGGAGCAGTTCCCATGCCAAGGGGCACCATGTGCAGCCCAAAAGGCAGTAATTAGAGAAAAGGGGCAGAGAGCCTTGGTGGGGCTTAATGGCGGATGTAGCGGAAATGGCCCTGGATTGAACTCACGTGTGACCTACACTTTTGTCTGTTCGCAGTGGTTGTATCCTTCAAGTGTCAGCCAAGCCAGCTGCAGAGTGAAAGTTCCCACGCACATCCACATTCTGCAAATGAGAATGCCATCATTCTTCTGAATCCTTGACATGAATAAGTTCAGTTGGACTTGAAACCCACCTGCATCATCACAAAAACTTTCAACACTACAGTTGTCAATGAAATATAAGGAAGGCTGTTGAATCCTTTAAATATAATTTCAACTGTTATGAATCTTTAATGATTATAAAAATGGCTTTAAATTCTTTTATCACCCACTTGTGTGAACAAAGTTTCTGGTCAAGGTCGACCACCAAGAATTTGTAGAGCTCATCGTTAAAAGATCAGGCATGGTGTGTATCCATTTCAAACATAAACCCTGATATGAAACAGTTACATCCATGGAAGGAAGCAAGCTCAAGTTTCTCATTAAAATGAGGAAAATATTTTATTCTGATTCCATATATATTGTCTTTCCCAATATACTGTATATTCTCTTTCATTTTGTATAATATAGAGAAACTGGAATGACTTTTTCCCCCAAGCCCCATATAGAACCGCAAGTCCCCTTCAGTTTACTACAATGTACCATACAAAGATTCTCATTTTCATGTGTGTCATGACTTTCAAAGTTTGGAAAGCCCAAACTCTAAAATATCTTGCTTGATCTTCATGGACATCTGGCAGTCAGCGGTCCGTTTGCAGATCAGTGTGGCCATAAGGCTTCCCCAGACCCAACAGAAAAGCCTACAAGGGCCAAAGATGGCACCTTATTACCCTGAGGAGGTTCTCCTTGGAGCTCTTCCACTGATACCTTCCTCTTATGGGTGCTACCCAGGATTGAGTCCCCACCAGTAGAAAGACATGGTAGAGTGAAGGAGGGAAGAATGGGTGGGGGGACAGGGGTATGCAGCTCCCAAATAGCAAAGACACACTCTCTGGCTTCCCAATCCAGTGCCTCCTCTTTAGTTCTTTCATGCTCTCTTCTCCACCTCTTGATTTTAAATAACTTCCTGAACTATAAATGCAAAGAGTTCCAAATGAAAACTGATTGATAGCCTCATATAATTATATAATAAAAATTCACTGATATGCATGTACATTATGTGAGGGCTCGAATGTCTATATGCATCTGTATCTATTCCAGAGGGAGGAATATGCAATAATGTCTTCTGAAACAAATTGTCAAGGTGTCAATAAGGAATCTCATAATGAATGTGTGGGTGTGATCTGGGGTAATTTCATCGCAATTATGTTGCTCCGGCTGATTTCCCAAGACAGGTCTCAAAGGCGCAAGTCCCATTCCCAAGCGGAAAGCCAAGTGTTTTGCTTCCCATGGCGTCTTCAAAGCATCACATTTCCAGGCCAAATGGCTTCCCTCGAGCAGGCCAGACCAATCAGAGGAAATCAGGTTACCAGGCAGAGTGTTAAGAGCTTCAGTCCACAGCAAAGAGCTTTAAAAATTTTTTGTGTTGACCCCCAACAATCTTAGCAGCTGACTGTTCGTGGCTAAGAAATAAATAATTGCACTACCCCACCAAAGAAGTTAGAAGTCCCAATGACAGGGACTAACTGTATCAAACACTGTTCAAAATGTTAGGGGATGATGAAGAGAAAAGATGGGGACTGGACAGGCATATGATAGAGGGGAAAGGGGAATATATGTGGTGCTTGACCCCAAGGAACTCCAGTCTATCCAAAGGGATAGCTGCTTGAACAAATACTGATAATTCAATACGAAATGGAATGTAATAGAGGTCTACCCATGGGAACCCGGGGTGGGGGTGAGGACATAGGAAGGATTTTGTAGGACAACTGTCACTTAAACTGGGCCTTGATAGTAGAATAAAAAGTGCAATCAATATCTAATAGATTGTTTTGCGGAGTGCCCTACTCTACGTTAAGTAAAAAGGAGGCTCTCCCTCAACAAAATTTTGTGAAATGAAATACAGACTCCATTCAGGAAACTTCTTGGCAGGGACAAGTGTCCCCAGTTGCCCATCCCTGAGACCAGGCTATGGAACTTGATGTCAGGAAAGCCATTTGTCATCCAGAAAATTGTGTGAATGCTGGTCCCGGGCACAGGGCTATGTCTGGGCCATCCAGAGCAGCCACGTCCAAAGAGCTCCAGCAGACAGACTAGAAGAGCAAGAGAAAGAGGGGAGGGCTGGACGCTGAGTGGGCCTCCACGGGAAATGCAACAAGGGCAGAAGCATCTTCTCTGCCTCCCCGACAACGTCTAAATCTAGACGACTCTAGGTCCAACCACCTCACTACAAATAACCCAGTTTCGTTCCTTTTTATGGCTGAGTAATATTCCATTGTATATATGTGCCATATCTTCTTTATCCATTCATCTGTTGTTGGACATTTAGGTTGTTTTCATGTCCTGGCTATTGTAAATAGAGCTGCCATGAACACATTGTGGTACATGACTCTTTTTGAATTATGGTTTTCTCAGGGTATATGCCCAGTAGTGGGATTGCTGGGTCGTATGGTAATTCAATTTGTAGTTTTTTAAGGAAGTCTGTCATACAGAGTGAAGTAAGTCAGGAAGAGAAAAACAAATACCATATGCTAACACATATATGTGGAATCTAAGTAAAAGAAAAAGTCATGAAGAACCTAGGGGTAGGACGGGAATAAAGATGCAGACCTACTAGAGAATGGACTTGAGGATACGGGGAGGGGGAAGGGTAAGCTGTGACAAAGTGAGAGAGTGGCATGGACATATATACACTACCAAATGCAAAATAGATAGCTAGTGGGAAGCAGCCGAATAGCACAGGGAGATCAGCTCGGGGCTTTGTGATGTATATGTACAGCTGATTCACTTTGTTATAAAGCAGAAACTAACACACCATTGTAGAGCAATTATACTCCAATAAAGATGTTAAAAAATAAAAATCTAGACAAGCCAGCTCACACCAGAAACCTGCGAGCTTTTGATGATGCCTCCTTGCCCCTCCTCCCTGACACGCCCCTCACCTCACACACTCCTGTCCTTGAGTCCTGTCAACTTGGCCTTTGTAACATCTCTTGACTCTCTGGATCCCTGCAACCATGTCCTGACTGGCCTCACAGCCCTCCAACCCATCCTTTCCCTGCTACCAGCCTGACTTCTCAAAAATATTTAAAACTCCTCTCCCATAAACTTTCCAATGCCCCCCACCCTTTGCCTGCCAGATAAAGCTTAAACTCCCAGGCATTTCCAAGGAGACATTGATGCCCTCGTGCCTCCTTGCCTTTCCAGCTCTCTTCCTTCCTTTAACTGCCAAAGCCCGCAGTCACGCTTCCTCTCAACTTCAGACCTTGAAACCTGCTGTTGGGTCTCCCTGAAATGCCCCTATCTCCTCTTTCTATTAGGAAGTTAACTCATAGACAAGTTTGAAAGCCCTGTTCAGGCTCTCCCTCTGGGATTCACCATTGATTCACCACCTGAATTAGATCCCCCACCTCTGTGTTCCAGAGTGTTTTATGTGTACTGATCTGTAGAAGAAACAATGAACTGTCTCTTTAAAATCCATCATGCTCCTGAACTGTAAGCTGGTGGTAGGGTAAACCTAGCGCCCAACACCCAGCACAGTTTCTGGCATATAGCATGTGCTCCGTCAATGTTGTGGGGGATAGATAGATGGACAGGTGGATGGGCAGATAGATATCTGGATGGGTTGACAGTGCTTAAGTAACCTAAACAATAATAAAATGAGGTTCCTGCTTCCTGTCTGTACCCCACTAACTAGGTCAGCCTCTAACACAGTGTATCAGATCCCCTCAAAACCCCCAGGACCTGATAGGTGAGCAGGAAAATGATGGAAGTTGCAGTATTACATGAGAAACAGGGATGTTCACAGCAGTAGCTAGATGCTGGGTGTAGGTCTTCCAGGGAGAGTAGACTATCTCAAACCAACGGAAAAAAAGCTGGTCACCATATTCCAGCAGGCATCAGCCAGTTGTCAGGGATTTTGTTTTTAAGAGAAGTCAAGTCAGATTTTTTTCAAGATTTTTTTTCAGGAGTTTTTTGGGGATTGTCAAGTCAGGCAAACGGGAAGAAACTGTATAAATGCCACTTCTCTTTCTGGGGCTGACTTCCAGACACTGAATAAGAGAGAATCAGCCAGATCATTCACCAGCATACTAAGATATGTATCCTTATACCTAATCTATGTATGTGGCTCTGGTTACATTCTTAGGCTAAAACTCTAGAAGTAGAATTACAGATTTTTAAAGTATGGACATTTTTAAGACTTTCAATAAAAATTGCCACCTTCATCTCCAGGAAGGCCGTACCCATACGCAGTCCCTGCTGTAGCAAATGACTAGCTATTTCACTGCACTCTTACTAACACTGAAGAATCCATTTTAAAATCTTCCTGGTTTGATAAGCAAAAATTAGAATCACATTGTCCTAATTTGTATCTCCTCCATAACTAGTAAAATTGACCTTTTTCATAAGTATGGGCTGTTCTGTGAATTTCCTGTTAATTTTCTTTGCTGACTTCCCTATTGGGTCTCTTGCCCTGTGTTACTGATTTGTAAAGGCTGATTTTAATATATTAACATCATTAATCTTTTCCTGTATGTTGCAGATGTTCTCTTAAGAAATGTGATTCCCCCCACCCCAAGACTGGAAGCAAACTAATGATCCTTCATTAAAAATTTAGTGCGCAATTCTGTGCTAGGTGCTCCTGGGTATGCAGGGATGTGAAAGGCAAGTCACCTGTCCTCAAGAAGCTTGCCATCTGGTTAATCTAGTGAAGATGACTAGTCGCAAACACATCCATGAAGCATTAACAACACAGGTCTTTAGAAGGAGAGAGGACTTGAGCTGGACCTTGAGGACTAGGTCAGTTCTTAAGGGACAGAAGGAGGGGAGGGAACAGGGTTTCCCACGCAGAGGGAAGGGAGTGAGCAAAGGCACAGCAGTGGGAAAACCTAAGGCGGGTCTGAAGAAGTCTGGAGAGTCAGGTGTGTGTGGAGCAGAGATCTGTGCGGGTGACTGGTGGGAGGTAAGGTCAGCGGGGAGCATCTGAAATGCCCAGGCTTTCGCACGATACTGCCTCACAGAGGCTATTTCCCCGTCCTGGCCAGGCCAAGCAGGAGCCTTTGTCTCTGCACCGTTCAGAAGCGTGTGCATGCTGTGTACGTTCCCCTCTTTATGATGGCTGTTGTTTGTCAAAATTGATTAGCCTTTCTGTGTGGGAGCCATCTGCTGTCTGTCAGGCTCCTTGTCTCACCAGCATGTTGATTTCAATAAATTATTATGGCACTTGGAATCGGCTGAGTGGTTTGATGCTGTGAATCCCACACATCTAAATCAGAACTGGATTGAGAGCCATTTAATGCTGCTGCCCCACTGCCTTCTCTCTTGGTCAGCAGCATCTGAAGGGAACCAAGGTAACTGTTATCTTGGGCTGCTGGATACATTCTGCACCATCTCCTTTCTTCTGTCCCCAGAATTGAGCAGATGATCCTGACCTGACTACCACAAGAGCCCATTTCCCTGGACACAGGGACTGGTGAGCCCATGATTCAAGCAGCCCTGTGGGTGAGAGAAGTTGTCTCCACTGGGGTGGGCAAATGGGGGATGCATATTTGGAGCTATTAGTGGTCATCTTTGCTGGCATGTGGAAAGAGCTGGACAGAGACAGGAAGAGACGAGACACAGACAATGTCGTAGAGGTATCGAGCCCTTGGTTCATTCCTACATCTCTTCCCTCAACTCTAGGAGCTATGTCATGTTTTTCCCAGCTATAGGTGTTTTACATTTCTTTTTGCTTAAGCTAATCTGAGTTGAGTTTCTGTCACCCACAATACAGGGATTCCTGAATATACAGCATTACTATCAGTCTAGTTGCCCAAATCAGGTATATGGGAGTCATACTTTAATCTTCTTTTCCTTTTACCCCCAAATCAATCAATCACCAAATCTTTTTGATTCTACCCTTAGAATGTCTTTTCAATTATTCCACTGTCCTTCCTTATTTTCTCTCATCTGGATCACAAACAGCTTCCTAGCTGGTCTTCCTGGGATCATGTCCCCTCCAAATCCATCTTCCACAGTGCTACCGAGTTGGTCTTTCTAGAACCCAACTTTGCTTCCAAAACTTCAGAAGATATCCATTGCCCATGAGACAAGTTCAAACCTCTAAGCACAGGATACAAGCCTGTCTCCACCTGGTCCACCCTACTTCTCCAGTCCCAACTCTTAACATACCCCACCTCCCCGCTCTCCCATGTTTCCAAGTCTTTGTACATGTTCTTCCTGCTGACTACAAGGCCTTCCCAACCTTGTTCATTTGGCTTCTGCTCTGGCCTTCCATGATTCAGCCCACATTGCACTTCCTTTGCAGAATACTCACAACTCTACCCAGGACAGCATGAGCATAGCCTTCCTCTGGGAATTCATGGTGTTTGGTGTTTGAAGGATGACATAGCAGAGTGGTTAAGAACATGGGCTCTGATTCAGCAGACCTCAGTTTGAGATCTGGCTCTCACCTTTACCAGCGGGAGGACTTGAACAAGGCACCTAATCCTAAGGCTCACTTTTCTCGAAGCCAAATGGGGAAGATAAATGAGGGTAGCTATAAAGATTAAATGAGAAAACTAGGTAAAGTTCTTAGATAGAACATAGCAGATACTCAATAAATGACAGCTGTCATCATTGTATCTATAACCGCATACTATCAGTGTATGAATCTATCTACTCCCTTCACCTATCTCCTCACCCCAACCATCATCATGAACTCTTTGGGGACAGGACTGGGTGCTACATTTACTCTGCTCTGTATCCATGACCCCTAGCACTGCATCTGCACAGAGTGGGCATGCAATAAATATTTATTTAATGATTCTATTAATCTCTTTTCACCCACTGTTTTACTGGGGGGGGGGTGGAGAAGGTACAGGGAAGGAGGACACTGCTATAACTGTCCCATTACCACTTGAACTCTACATGGCTCAAAACTGATCAAGGATAGAGTCTCCACAGGAAATAATTCAGAAGTGACAATCAGTGAATCAACAAGCCTTAAGGGGGAACCAATATGTTCCCTAATATGCAAATACAATTGGTTGTCTAGCCAAAACCCCTTTCCCCATTCTTCTTTGTTAAATAATCTCTGATTTTTATCAGTTCCAAATCTCAAAGAAGGTGATCCTATTCTTAATTCATAAGCAAGTCCTAAAAAATCCAAGTCCTTCAAGACCATGCCCTTACCTTGGCTCGAGTTTGGTTTGGGGATGGGCATAAGACCCAGTGCGTGCCAAGGAGGGGGAAGTCCTCTGTGGAGATTTTGGGCAAATTTTCCTTGTTTTTATAAAGAGACACAAGGAAGAGACAGTCCCTTTTCTTCTACCCCACATTGTTCCATCTGCAAAAGATGTTTGAATAGTGAAACTGCCATCTGGTAACCATGAAGGAAGCCCACTAGGTTGGCAAAGCAGAAAAATGGAAAGAACCTGAGTCCTTAATGGCATTGTCCAGCCATAGAATTAGCCCGTTCTGGAGCAGCTCTACCTCAGAACTTCTTGCTTAGTGAGATAACAGATTTGTCTCACTGTCTAAATCAGCTAAATCAGTTATCTATTATTTGGAGCCAAAAACATCCTATCAGAATTCACCCAACTTTACAGCATTCTCCCAGTGTGTCCCTGCTGCTTTACTTCTTGGAGGTAACATAATACACTCACTTCTCTGTGCCTTTTTGTACATGTACTGCTCTCTCTTTTTGAAGTGCTCTGTCTTTCATTCCTTTTATACCTAACTCACTTCCTTTCTAAAGCTTGGTTCACCCTCCTTGAGGGTTGGATATCTGAACATAAGCATGGTCCTCTTAAAAGTATTCCATGGTTCCCCTAAGGACAACTTAGGGAAACCCCTCTTGTGCTCCTCTTCTGAACTTCATCAACACTATGTGAACTTTTAAGTAACATTGAATTACAACCACTGATCTTAGTCTTCTCTCCAACTACAGAAGAGCCCCTTGAGGATAAACACTACATTTTATTCTCCATTATCCTTGGAACCTAGCACAGTGCCTAGACTGGAACATAATAAGCCCTTAAGAAATGATGAACAGATGGATAAATATATGGATGATGCACAGCTTTTACCACTGATAGGCTTACAAACTTGCCAAGGAAACCAGAATAATATGAACAAATTAGAGAATGACAAAGAATGATGTTGCATTGTGTGATGCACAGGCTTCCTAACAATTAAAGAAATGCATTTTAACATGATTTTAAGGTATTATTACATGATATTAAATTGAACCAAAATATATAAAACATATAAAATCCAATTGGGTGGACTGTGGGGAAATAACATGACTATGTACCCTCAGTAGCATTTTCAGTTGGTGCAATCTGTCTAGAGAGCAGTAGGGCAATATGTAGCAAAAACTCACACCCTTTGACATAGTAATTCCACTTGAGGGAATATACTCTAAGGAAATATCCCAAATACACACACACACACACATATATATATATATATATATATATATATATACACACACACACACACATATATGTATATATGAAGACATTTATATAAATAGTACTTATCATCAAGAGAAATAAAATGTAACAACCTAAGCTCTAATGGGACAGCAAAGCTAAGCAGATTATGGCATTTTAAGTAGGAGTGAAAACTGGAAATGTTCACATATATGTAAATGCATATATAAAATTGTGATAAATGAAAAATATAAAACAGCAACAACATACTGATCTAAATTGTATAAAATTTTACTTAAAATATGTCTATATTGCAGAAAGATATTACAGAGAAATTCAAATTGTTTATTGATCATTAAGTGCCTATATTTGCATGGGATTCAACACCTATCCTCTGGCATTCATGTATCTTACCCAGGTATCTTATAGTACATACATCTGCTGCTCTCAAAGTCATATCAGCATGATATTTTCAATATACTGAATCAACTTGATGACTTGTAGGCTGAAGAGATTATTAAATATCTCTGTTGACTAAATTATAAAATAGAGATGGAGTGCTGGAGCAATAAAGTGTACTATCATCCTTGCCAAGTGAAAGCAAATTGTCTTCTTTTCTTTTTTTTTTTTAAACAGTGTCTTCTTATTGGGACTGAATTTTTAAAAAGCACCAGCCTGTAAATAGCTGCAGAGTAAGTATCAGGGGCTGGGTTATTTTCTCCAGTAAGGCATCCATATCTGGAAGAGCTGTAATTGGAGGCCACTTCATCACATTTATAATAATCTACTGCCATTCACCAAGCTATATCCCCTTTCTGCATTGAACAAATAAGTGATTTAAATGAGGTTATCATAGGAATCACCACATCTGCCCTTTTGAGTCTCTGAGAGACTTAATGATTTCCTTCAGGGTTAGAGTATTGCTTTTTGTTTACTACTTTAAGTCTTCTATTTGGAACTTTCTAACAAGGAAACCATTAAGGGAATCAATGTATTATTAATTCTGCCTGGTACTAAATATATCTATTCCAACTCTACAGTCAGAAACTGAGAAAATAACATTAAATGGACTTGAGGGTCCACTTGATGCCAACTATGATGCCTAAAGTTCCATTAATCACCTAAGTCCTATAAGATCCCCCACTGATCATTGGATCACAGTGGTATACTGTATCCCCAGGAATTAGCTCAGAGCCAATGAAAGGTCTAAAAAGGTATAGATGCCTCCTTTACCACCAAGTCACCATTACCTTGGTAAAAGGCTCCAGAGCTCTTTGAAAACAGCCAGGAGTAGGATTTGCCGTATATACTTGTGGTGTAATTGCCAGATCCTTCCTCAAAGGTATCTGGGCTCTGAGCCTCTGGCCCAAGTTTAGGAATTGGGTGAGGAACAATAGTCTCCATACTTGGTGACTCAAAAGAGAATTCTGTTCTCTGAATCTGGCGTTTGCTACTTGTTTGTTTGTTTTGATTATATGGACCAAGGAGCTTTTAAAAAACTGTCCATGTATTTCAGTGCAAATGACTTTATAATCGGTTAGCCAAAGGTAGTTATGGGTCAAGGATATTCTTATTACCATACTAGCCTGCTGCCTGTATGGACTCATGCAGTATTAGACACTGTTAGCTGCTTACCCAATGGCCACTCTCCACTTTTTCCTTGTTAGCAGAAACAAAATTTGTTGCAGTGCAGTAATGTCCCCAACTAAAAATTCTCATGCTCCCAAATTCTCTTGCAGTTAGGTTGCAGTTATGTGACTTAGATTCTGACAAATCAGACAGATCCGTGTGAAAACTGGATTCAGAAGCGAGCAAAATAAAGAGGAGGCTAAATGCAGTGGAACTGACATCTGGCAAACACATTGTGGAGATAACCAGCTCTGCAATGGTGAGAGTGCAGAGCATCTGGTGTCCAGTCCTGAGAATTCCCAGTGCCAAGGAGCAGTGGTGTCTCACTAAAGCTGCCCTACAGCCCCAGGCTCTGTATCCTGCGTGGTACATAATATCCCTTTATAAAATCCCTTTTCTGCTTAAGCCAGCCAGCATGGATTATGTTGCAATTAAGAACATTAAATAATACATGTACCACCTTGCCTCTGGAGGTTTGTAAAGTGTCACTCCTTGGTCTCTTCCCCTGGGAATACTAGAATCCCCAGTGAAATCAAGGATCCCATTTCAGCTATAGCACTCTTGCATAAAGATAAGCGCCACTGCAGCTCTCTTCAAGGGTAATGGCTCTCCCCATCGTGGTATTTGGTAAAGGAAGCATCTTCTAGTCCATGTTGGGGGATACAGTGCCTTGGTAAAGGAGGCATCTTCTAGTCCATGTTGGGGGATACAATTAATGGATGGGTGAGCAGGTTGCATATGATAAATCTATGTCAACCTTCTTGTCTACTAATTTTTTGATTCTTTACATTGTATCAAATTTTTCTGGCATCTTATTTTCATTCCTTATAGTCTATTATTGAGTATGGTTTCAGTAAGCCCTCTAAGAAAAAAATTAGAAATCCCAGATACTCGAGCTAGTGTGTTGAATCAAACGTCTTTGATAAATGCACCTGTATCTGTATTACATTCCCCCAGAATGGAAAGCTAGTTTAGATGCTGGGTCACCAAAATGAATGATGCTTGTTCACTAAAGTCACCAATATTGATTCTCAAAGTGTTCATCCAAGAAGCTCGGGGGTTCTCCGAGCCCCTCTAGGAGTCAGGAACACAAGGCTCTGGGAACCATGTTCCACTTCAATCAGAAAAACTAAAATTCAACTTACAGGCTTCCAGGTAAGCTTTCATTTGAGGAAGGAGTCAAAAGCTTTAAAAAATTGTAAAATCCCTGAAATAGATCATCTTTGAAGTCCACCTGGAAGACTTCATGTTTTTTCTAATTACCATGGGCTGGTTTGCTGTCCCTCATTGGAATCCTAAGGGGAACCTCCAGTAATGATTGACTGTTTTAAGGTTCTTTTATCCCAAATCCACTGGGCCTATCAGGAAGCCACATCTTTCTCTTCCTAGAGTGCACCATGACACACACATCTCTTGACAAGAGGCACAAGCTAGCAAGCCTCAGTGGCAGGTAAGCAGGGTGGGACAGTTCCTCCCAGGCCATGCAGCACACTCCATGGCCCCTGGATCCTGGGCATGAGGTTGCCAAAAAAGAAGAAGAAGAAGAGGAAGGAGGAGGAGAAGGAGGAGAAGGGGAGGAGGAAGAGGAATTATTAATCTGTGGAGGGTAAGTTGTAGTAAAGAACATCCACCATGTGCTCCGTCCTGTGCTAGATTCAATGGGAAATTCGGGAGAGGAGAAGATAGCATCTCTCTATTCCTTCACTTCTTTAACTAGTCCATATTTTCTGAGTACCTCTTGTGCACAGGCACTATGCTCATGAAAACAAATCCGCCTCTCAAAGCACTTACCATCCCAGATACAAGAGCCTAGTAGAAACAAAACCCTTCCACATGAAACAACTAGAAAATACCAAAAGAATACAATAATGTATTTACAGATTATAAATGGCCCTCACATATGAAGGAAAAGGAGATGAGCAAGGGCTGAAACAGTCAAAAGTTTTATAAAAAAAAAGAATGGAGTTTAGATTGCAAAGGTAAAAGATGAGAGTTTTCCAGGCAAGAGTGATATAAACCATACACTGTCCATATATAGGGGTCCCTCCACTGCATGTGTTTATCTTGTCTTCCTCAGCTTGGCCGGTGCAACCCTACTGGCTAAAGTGCTGATAAGATCAAGGACTCTTCCAGCCCCATGAGTCTGTGATCCAATAGCCCTCAGGGAACTGCCATTGCATCCTGGTAGCCAGGTAGTTTCATATGAAGAGAGGAACCCTCTGATCCCTGGCTCCAGACTGTGTATCCAAGACAGTGACTTTGAATGTGTGCAGCCCTCAGACCAGAGGAGTTGAGAGAGTACAGATGTTCTAACACAAACCCAACCCAACCCTTTGAGCCCTAGTAGTGGTGGGTCAGTAGCATCTCTTCCAACCACAGGTTACATCAGCACCTGAATGATAAGTCTGGAGAGGACAGGAACCACTTGGATGCTACAACTACAAAGTGAATTTGGGGCCAGGCTGAAAGCCTCACATTCTGTTAAACATACGTGAAGGAGGCAGTGGTGTTTGAGAGCAGAGCTCTAGATTCAGTCTGGGGTCAAACTCAATGTTACCAGTTACCTGTACAAACCTGGAGCTTGGTCTCACCAACTGTAAGATAAGGATGGCGATAGTTCCTGTGAATGAGAATTCAATGACAAATTATCGAGTACAGTGCCCAACAAATACTAATGACAATTAATATTGAGAGATTGATCGATGGTACTTGCAAATCACGTGTTATTTCAGGGGAAAAGTCAGCTTTGCTTAGTTTTGCTTCAAACAGCTAATGAAAATGATTCAAAGTGACCACCATGCAAAGAATCAGACTGGCCCAGAAACCTCAAGAAACACACTCCCCCTAAAGATCATCCTCTTTGCAACAGGCTTTCTTTCATCTCTTGACTTCTCCCTCCTGTGTCTCTAGGCACCTCTTCTGTGACCATTTCCTCTAAGGTTCCAATCACCCTAAAATATTAAATAGAAATTATCAAAGTTGAAAGACACCATAGCGGTTGTCCAAGCCATACCTCATGATGTTAGTTATAACACTGTTGGCAGATAAACCCTTAACATGTGATTTTTTTTTTCCTCCAGGTGTCTGAGTTTTAAACTCGCAGTGGAATGAATCTCTACTGGAGAAATCTCAGGCCCGTGATGGAGATGATGATCACCCCCACCCAGTGTGCACGCAATCTGTGCCTCGTCCTGGGCACATCACAGGCATTATCTCATTTAATCCTCCCATTAACTCAAAGAAGCAGGTACTCTGATCATCCCCCTCCCCCATTTTCACAAGGAAACTGAGGCTCAGAGATGATAAGTACATTGTGCAGGTCACACAGCTAGTAAGTAAAGAGATATGATCCGAACCCAGGTTGGCTGACTGTTGTTAGGGCTTGATGTGTTTAGAGTTAATAAATCTCTAACTAATGGCTTATAGACTCTTGTGTGGTTTAGCCAGGCAGGAAGTGTCTATGAGGGCTGTCAGTGGGTGTCACAAAATCTGGGCCAGGTAGAAAATCCTTTTTGAGAAAATGACACCTTTGTGTATGTACCTGAATGAGAGAGAGAGAGAGAAAGAGAGACAGAGCAGGGTGGTAGGGAGAGAGTGGACCTCCCTGAGTTCTATATGTTAAGTGGAGAGAATAATATCTACCTCTTAGGTGGTTGTGTGCTTTCTCAAAAGACAGTAGTTATCACGACCAAAATTCCAAAAAAATGAGATAAAGTAACTGTTCTGTTGTGAGCTTCTGAGAAAAGGAATACATTGCTAATTCACGGCCTCCCATTTGCTGTTGAGACCGTTTGGGTAAAAACCCCAGAGCTTACCTGGACAAATGCTGCTCTAAAAGTCCAGAACATTGTGTAGCCAGTCTTACCTTGACCTGCACTAGCACAGGCCATCTGTCCATCTGCCCCCCATGCTGTGTTCTTGTCCCTCTGTCTGGGGCCTGAAGCTCCTTTCCCCTCCCTCCCCAATATCACTGTGTGACAAAGGTGTCCTCAGACCCCTCCACTCAGACAAGCACTTGCTCTGCTTTCTCACAGGCCACCCCAGCCAGTAGTTGCAAAAGAGGTCACAGGTTTCCTAATCCTAAGAAGAGGCGGCCAGGGGTCTGGAGTGGGGTGGTAAGCAGAGGGCGGGGCTAGGATCATTTCCTTTTTTCCCTTTATCTGGAGGCAGAATGAAGTGGGATTAAAGCAGAACCACTGGCAAATACATGAAAAAATAGATGAAGTAAAAATACTGTTCCTATATCTGCAGAATATGACCTATTCTATAGGACTCTTCTTCCTAAGTGTACCCACATCTAGTATTCCATTGATGGACAGACTTGCCAAGAATACTATTCCCATTTGACAGGTGGGGAAATCGGGACAGAAAGTAAGACCATGCACCGAGCTGAAGCCAGAACCAAGACTTCAGTGTCCTTACCCAACACCTTCCCCTGAATCCCACTGATTCTGTGTCTCCAACCACCTACAGGAGAGGAGCCTGAACCTCCATTCCCAACACAAGGGCACACCAGGTCTGATCCTGGGAAAGATGCCAGCCAACCTGGTTTCTGAAAACTGACTCTTCTTCCAGCAGAGCAGCCCTTAACTTTTATCCAGGAGACTCCATCCATTCCTAAGAAGAACCTGGAGCCAATGGTCTCCCAAGAGGAATCAGCTTAAAAGGGACACAAATACAGCTCTGAGAAATCCCTATCTGGAGAGCCAAGAGGTCCCAGGCCTCCACTTCCAAGAAGGTTCTGTGCAACCTGGATTTGAATGGAATGCGTAAATGAAGACTTCATTGGTTCTGTGTTGAAACTCAATCAGGGATCATGTCAATTTTCTAAAATCATTGGGGAGTGGGAAATGGGTTAATAACCCCTAGGGAGTCCCACCCATAAAAGTTGTGAGTCTTTAACTAAATCCTCTTCTATGAGGATATAATGCAACATCATTAAACTGGCCTGTGCCAAGCATTTCCCCTGCAAATGCACCAGCCCTGCTTCATCTGTCTTCAATCTGCCATGGACTCAGGCTCTGCCTTCTTAAGTGGGCTCAACTGTATTACAGGCTTCTGTGGTGATGTGAGGCTGCAGCAAAGCTCCATTTTATGCCCTTAAATATTCATAAGGAGCTTTGCAACATTAATATCTTAGATGGCTTACAAGAACACTTAAATACTGGCTCTTCACTCCGCTCCCTTCTCCCCAAAAGTCCCAGCCTGTTCTAATTTGTGTAATGCATTGGGCCATTTTAATAATTGTCCAGGGATTTATTTGGTGGCTCTGCTGCCCTGTCGCATAGGGTGTAATTATGACCCCAGCTCCTCTTATGCACTAATCCTGCTTGTTTCACTAGCAAAGAAGCCAAGATTGGAAAGGGCAAATGCAGTACAGGCTAATGCACAGGAATTAAGTTATGGGCCTCAGCCATTTCCCTCAACCTTCCCACTTTTCGTCCTTCAGCGTTGCTGCCGCTGAATGCGGAATGAGCCGCCGTGGTGGTGTCTGCAGTATGTTTTTTTTTTTTTTTTTTTTTTTCTTTTCGTGGTATGCGGGCCTCCCCCTGCCGCGGCCTCTCCCCTTGCGGAGCACAGGCTCCGGACGCGCAGGCTCAGCGGCCATGGCTCACGGGCCCAGCCGCTCCGTGGCATGTGGGATCCTCCCAGACCGGGGCGCGAACCCGGTTCCCCTGCATCGGCAGGCGGACGCGCAACCACTGCGCCACCAGGGAAGCCCTGCAGTATGTTTTTAATTGAAGAATGTGTTTTATCAGAAGGAACAGACTCCAGAATGGGAGACCAAGGCCATCAATGAGTACCCAAATAAGAAACTTTTGGCACACACCACTCAGATACGAGAGGTTCAGAGACGTGTCCTGTCCCAAGGTGGCATGAAACTCACTTGTCATGGTTTTGCATAAAAGCTAAACCAAACAGAAGCTGCCAGTTTTAACTCAGGAAATGGGGGGACTCTGGGTATCTTAGAACTCACTGAAATTTTCTGATATGATTCAAACATCAGGGACTCAGGAGACAGTGAAATTAGGAGACAGTGCTGTAAAGCTGAACATTTCTAAAGAGACGTAGATACAGTGGGCTACTGTAATCAGGTAATCTCACATCACTGATATTGCCTAATCACCTCTTGCCTCCAGCCCTAAGCTCAGGGCAGGAAAGGAGAGAAGAGATGAGGTTGCAATAGCAAGACAGGCAGAATCCAGCAAAACCTGAGCACCAGCTTGCTAGCCAAACCCCTGAAGCTTACAGAGCTCCAGCTCTGAATAATTTCAATAGTGAGATAAGCCAAACACACCTAAAAGAGTATTAAACCCCTTGGAGGTGAACATATAAACACATGCAAATGAAAACAAAGCCGATTAAGAGTGTCTATGCTCTAGGAATAAGCCCGTTGTCACCAACAACCATCCTTTCTAGGCAACAATTCAAGTTCAAAAGTCTGAAGGGGGCAAAGTTGTGTGCTGGCCTGGAGCCATGGACCAAGCCTAAGCCTCACCTTCGTGTCCCTCTCTGCTCCTACCCCTTCCCTCCAACATGTTCCCCACGTGGCCTTTCCCTGGCGGGCAGTCCAGCCGCAGAGGCTATCAGGTCAACCCCATTTGATGTCCTAGGAATGTGAAGGCCTCCAGGTTCCTGGAGTGCTTTCTGTGAAAGCACTAGTTAGAAAAGGTTTCCTGGCAGAGGTGAGATTTGAACTGTACCAGGCTGGGCTGGTGAGGAACATTCCAAAAACAAGAGTAGATCTGGACAATGGTAACCAAAAAAAAAAAAAAGCAGGCCATGCTCTAGACGATTAATTGGTTTGCCTGTGTTGGGGAAGATATTTACCAGGAAGCTGTAGGAGACGAGGCTGAAAAGAAAGACTGAGGCCAGAAACTCGTACTTAGATGATGGGGTAGCCAAATTTAGAAATCCAAACTCTGAAGACACCTGGTACCTTTTTTTCCCAAAGAGATGAAACAGTCAAGGAAACTGATTAGTCTCTGCTTTTGTTTCCACTAGCTGTCCTCTGTCTTCTTTCTAGGAGACATAATTGAAACAGCATGGAATAGTGACTCCACTCCATCTTAAGCTGCTCATCTCCCCACATCCGTGAATAAGAAGCTCTCTCTACCTGAGAGATTATCATGCATTACTTTTAGTCACTCACATTCTCCCCTTTAGGCTCCTAAGAGCACAACAAGACGCCTCTATTTAGAGGAGAAAGCAGGTATCTCTTCTCCCACCACACCCCACCTCCAGAGGACCACCCCACCACAGGTGTATTAGCCCCTCACTGGGCTTGCTGACATAATGAAATCTCCCAGAACGCTGGCTCTTCGCCGCCAGAACTCAGAACAGGATGAGGTCAGATCCTACTCAAGGAGTCTAGCGAAAGCCACGCGGTGTTGAGAAGCCAGAAATCCTAACTCTGCCATTACTTGGATGATTGTAGACAACCGGCTTCCCACCTAGGCCTCAGTTTCCCCATCTACAAAGGGAAGGGGTGGATCCTGACAGTCTCCAAGGTACCTTTGTGATAAGACCTCACGTATCTCCTTCTGCAGCAAAAGCACTCTGCTGGAACATGGTGTCACCTGGTAGACAAATTCCCCACACAGATGACAAAGATGGTTTTATAACCAAGGCCCCATTAACATGTAATTAATAACAGCATTCATCTCCATCTAATTCACAGAAGATTCTAAAACAGAAGAGAAGACTAACTGCTCCCACAACTGGCCCCTGCAGGCTCCTTGCTATCCAAGCACCAGGATCACGGACTTTCCCTGTCAGAACATGATTTACAGCACTCGGAACAGTTACACAAATTGCCATAAATATCCACAAATGCCCCAAACATCGAATTCCAAGAGCAGGAGAGAGGGGAAGGGAGGGAGGGGATGCCGAGGACTGTGGGCGATGAGGCAGCTCTGGACGTGGGCGGCACGGTGGCTCCCCCAACTTAGGGCATTGAAGCTAAATTTGACTCATCGTGAGTGGTTTGTCCTCTGTTGAGTACCTGAACGCTAATTACATGCCTGGTTAATTCAGTAATGTACACACACTGCTGTGCGCCCGGCTCTCTCCCTCCCTCCACTTCACGCAATTAATGAGGGGAAGGAGTTTGTTACAAAACTGTTTGTGCGGCTCTTTACACCTCCTGTGACAACGACCAAAAATGATCCAAACCACTCAGCGTGTGCTGTTCCCACCACTGCGTGGGTTGCACGATCGACAGTTAGCACACAGCCCCTCTCCCCCAGCAGCCAAGCCCGTGGGGCACAGTCAACGGAGGGGTGGTGAGTGTGGGAGGGGGATGGGGCAAAGGTGCCATCTCAGTGGAACTTTTACATAAATTCCTCCACAGTGTCCTGACGTCACATCTTCCTTAGCAACTGTTCCCAAATGGCCATCCTGGACCGTTGGTTACCCGCGTTTTCAGGCTCACTGAAAGCTCTCTTGTCTCCCCACACCTCCCTCCAGATGCTGTGTGGGTCTGTCTTGTAGGGATTGAACTAGGTGTGCATTCCAGGGTCACAGCCGTCCCTGAGGGCAGGAGCCTGAAATTCTAAGGCCTCCTGAGCCCAAAACAAGGCAGAGACTCAAGAAGACAGGGATGGAGGGTACAGAAAGGAGGTTTGCCACGTGGAACAAAGGGGAATCTGGGAGTCTCCTAGACATCCAGACAACTTAACCCTGCCACCCTGGATCCCATCATCGATAGAACAGGAGAGATGGCCCTCCTGCTGCCTCATACACCATGGGCTGCCCTCTGTGCTCTTTTCCCCGACAAAACTTGCCTTGGTGTTGGCTATACCTTGTGCCAACCGTTTGAAAAGCTTGTAGAGGGGTTAGGATCCTATCATGTCATTTAGCCCAGCCTGGCCCTCTAGAAACTTCCCTGGCTCCTGCCCTCACTCCCCCTCAGGAACAATCCTCACTTCTGGCCTCCTTAGGGGTGATCTGCTCACCCCAGGCCTGGCTGGGCATCCATGGAATGAGATGAACCCCAGCAGCAGACTGTTTTACCTGTGTTCAGTTCAACAAGCACTTACTGAGAGCCTACCATGTGCTTTCAAGAGGCTTCAGTCAAGCAAGGATGAAACAATCACAACATCCACTGATCACGTACATCCACATACATGGCCCAGTGGTGAAGCAAAGAATCCAGCATTAACTGCAGAAGGAAGGGATGCTCAGGAACGCTTCTCCAGCAGAGGAGACATCTCAAGGAAGACCAGGAGTTTGCTGGACAGACAGGGCAGAAATGGGGCAGCAGGAAGAACAGGGAACAGAATGTTCAAATGCATGGAGATCTGAAAGTGTCCAAGACAACTTGAGGGTGACTCTCTTTTCCTACCTCTCCCTTCCTTCCCTCTACTTCTTTCTGGCCCCCACCCTCCTTCTTCTCTCTCCCTACTTCCTTCACTTGTTCCCGGGGAAGCACTGCCAGAGGCTCATGGCCAATGCAAACCCTCAGGGGACCCTCAAGGTTGAACAACAGCCCCTGTTCACACCATGACATAGAAGACAGCCAGGCTGTGGCTCCTCCATGCCTTCATCTGGTATGTCTCCCTCCGGGACCACTTATGACCAAATTAACCACTGGTAAACCAGTGACCTGCAGGGCAGATTTACATCTTAAAAGAAAGAGAATGTCATGATTTATAAAATGAATGTGTCTCTAATGGTGGAATTTCAGGCATCACGAACTGGACCTTCTGAGAGCTGTTTTAGAGGATGGGAGATTGCCCTTCAAACAATGACAGGGAGGCTGGACCAATTCAGATGTAGTGAATCGGGCAGACCTTTTTAGAGCATCTCATTACCTCAAAAGATCTCAAGGCCTTTGAAGAGCAAATTCCTCTCAAGATGAAAGATGGACGCCCTGGGATCTAATGTCTCTGGACAATGATCGGAAGGCAGCTCTGGGTTTCTGATCTGGCTCAAAGCCAGGAACCAGGTGGTCCTGCATGGCCTCCCAGGTCAGAAGGGGATTGGAGTCTGTGTTGGACCCGCCTTAGCCACTCACCTCGCCTTTGCTTCACACTGTCTCTGGGCCAGTTGTCCCATTCCACCCCCTCTCCCCTCCCTCTCCCCCAAACCTTGGTCCCTCTCAGTTTTATTAGGGACCTAGGGGTACCCTGGGAAAAGTCCTCTACCTCCAGCTGTGGAACCACCCGATGGTTTGGGGGATTCCCCTGTCGACACGCTGTGGCCTGAGCCCCTGGAGCAGACCAGGCTTTAGGTCACGTCTCCTCAGTCTGCACCCTCCCCCAAGCTGCCCAGCCCCTGCCAGGCCAGGTGATGAACAGTGCTGGCCTGGCCTATCTCCATTTCCCAGAAAAGCAGAAGCTCTCCACCAAACCGCACGCGCAGGGTTCCACCACAGTCACCCACAACCGAGAGCCTCGGCAACCACGCAGTGTTTAAAAAAAAAAAAAAAGTCATCCCAGAGACCGCCTTGATTACATTACCGCTTGTTGCCCAGCCAAGCTTTTACACAGGCTCACGACAGAACTCTGCCTGCAGCCTTCCCTACCTGCCGCTGGGCGGCCCCATGGCCACCCGGCCATACATCACGTCTGCCAGCCCGTGGAGTTCATTATCTCCCTAATGCTGCTTCTTTTGTAGATCATTAGAAAGAAACTTGACCTGACCTGTGAACTCTGGAATTGATTGTTGCCTTGAAATGGTCAACAGCCCATTTTCTAATCGATGCACAGAATAATTTTATACATATTTAAATTATATATTAACTTTAATGTTTGTTGAATTTATCTACCACTTTCCTCCTGTGCTTCTTTTACATGCGTTCGAACTCAGGAGGGTATATTTACCACTGGGTGGAAGGAAACGAGGGAGGTCGGGGGGATCTAAGCCAAGACCAAGTGAAGGAGGAAACAGAAGTCCCAGGGCTGAGCCAGAGGGCTTGGAGGACTAGTTCTACTGGAAAGTACCTGTGTATCTGGGAATATATGTGTGGGTGTGTGTATGTGAAAGTGTGTGTATAGGTGTGTAGGTATGAGAGAGTGATGTGATGTGTATGAAAGTACGTGCGTATCTGAGAATATATGTGTGTATGTATGTGCACGTAGGTGTGTCTGAGAATACGTGTGTATAGGTATGAGAGAGTGATGTATGTGGCTGAGTGTGTGTACGTGTATATATATAAGAGTACGTGTGTACCTGGGAAAATATATGTGTGGATGTGTGTGTGTTTTCTCTCCCGTGCACTTTCCCCTAACTTGTCAAGTGGTCCAGACACCTTGCCTGACCCCCAGTGCTGAGAGTTAGAATGAATTTCTTCCACTGATACACATCAAGGAGCTATGAATGTGGGAGCTTTGTCTGAAAAGGGCGGACTCAGACCATTACGGTTATCCTGAACGTGGCTTGAAATTTCTAGCACAGAAAGGGGTCCCCAAAGTGCTAAATTATCTGGAAAGAAAGCCAAAACTGCTAATGGTCTCCAAAGCAGAGGTTCTTAACCTGGTGTTCATCAACCCGAGACCTCTGTGGATCAATGAATCCCTTGAAATGGAAGAAAGCGCACATGTGCATTTGTGTGCCAAGAGAGAGGCTTTGTCACATTCATTAGATTTCAAAAGGTTTATGACTGCAGATCAGATGATACTGATAACGTTTGCAGGGGCAAAGATTGCTTCTGGGTTCCCCCCGCATGTAGAACTTTCAGAAACAGCCCCAGCACCCCTGCCCTTGCTTCCATCTGGGGCAAGACTCACCATGGGTCTCTAACCTTGAGCCAAGAACACGCGATGGACAGCCACTCATACCCAGAGCAGAGCAACAAGAAAATAGCCTCTCAACTGACTCCCATTTCAGAGTCTAGATCAGCATGCCTGCGCCGTCCTTCCCAACCAGACCTCCCAGAGTTTGGACACACCCAAGATTTACACTCTCTGCGTGCCCCTGTGGATAGGGTGTAAACAGATACAAGCAAACCTTCTAGAAACAATCCTTAAAATAGGTATGGCCGTCATATCAGTTATTTTACTTCTACGAGTCTGAATTGGGAGACTGAGATTGACATATATACACTATTATGTATAAAATAGATTGCTAATAAGAACCTTCTGTATAAAAAAATAAATAAAATTCAAACAAAATAAAATAAAAACTTTTGAAAAAAAAGAAGAAATAGTCAAACTGCAAACAAAGGTTTGTGCACAGAGATGTTCTTCAGAGTATTCACACCCAAGCAAACAACTGGAAACAACCTGCTGCCCAGCACCAGGGGAAGATCTAAAAAAAATACAGTGAATCCATGTGAAGGACTACTCTCCAGCCTTTAAAAAGCGTGTTTACATTTATGAGCCATGTAACAAAATTAACTACCAATAATTTTAATTGCCCATCCTCTATGTTCTTAAAAGTATGTTTAATAGAAGTTTTAGTGACATGGAAAATACCTACAGTACAATTATACAGTAAAAGTATGATATGGTGAGATTTCAATTTTTTAATGCATAGAGAAAACAATAGAAGAAAAAAATACAAAATAGTAATAATGATTTTCTGAGGTGGAGTGATTTTTTTGGCCTTTTCATACATTTCTGTACTAAGTTGCTGTTATAACATGCATTAATTTAGTTTTTTTAAAAAAAGAGAAAAAGCTAAATTAAAAAAGAAATTCTGCTTTCCAATCCATCCACCACAAGAGTCATCCCTAACTCCAGACCCCAAAATCAAGGACTCCCCATTTCTGTTTCCTTCCTTCTTGGGAGCAGTACAACTAAACTGTAATGCCACCAAGATCTGTACTCTCCCTTAGTGGTCTTTGAAATAAAATCAAAACAGTACTTACCGCCTCTATGCCTTCCTGTTTCCACACTCTTCCTTAACTCTCAGAATCCTTCCTCAGGCAATCTTTTATTTCCCCTTCGTCTGCTTATTAACAATAGCCTAATTCCTCATTTACAAATAAATGTCCAACTTAGATGAGAAAATATAACCTGGGTTGTTCCTTCCGTGTGGAAACAGAGGAGGGGGTTGGGCAGGGAAGGGAGAAAAAGGAAGTGGTGAGAAAGACCAGCTTTCCTCACGTCGGTTGCTACCTCCTTTCCCAGGAAGATCAAGGTCATCTAATATGTACCGTCCTGACTTTCTTTTCTCTGTCTCAGAGACTCTCTGCATCATTATCATCCATCCTTTCATCCTCCCTCCTGTCTCGAAGGAAGACGTATTCTTTTACTTTGCCAAGGTGCACTGCTCCACCTGGACTATTGATCCCATCCCTTCCAGACCAACGCTAGATAAATCATCCCCAAGTTCTCTAGGATCTGTGAGCTCCCCTCCCTAGGGCCTCGTTCCCCTTCTGCAGAGTCAGACTGCATGGAATTTCTCAGCTTCTGTCAGATCTCAATACCCATCTTTTGGGTGCCGCCTCCCTCACCCATAAAACCCCTCTCACTGGCATTGCCAGTGGCATCCCTGAACCCCGGGACTTCCCTCAGCCTTCACTCTCCTCCATCCCCATCACGACTCAAACCCCACCTCCCACCCTGACCCTTCTCCAGACTTTGGTCTCCTTGGCCTCCCCTGTACAACCTTTGGTTCTTCACCTACCTCTCAGACCACCTCTTTACAGCTTCATCTACCAACTCCTTGTCTGTCTCCTCACAATGGACGTTCATCCCCAAGGTTCTGAAGCAGGTCCCTTCTCTTCTCCCTCAATCCACTTTCCCTGAGTGATCCTGTCAACCTCCACAGCTTCCGCTGTCATCTATATCGCTCCCATATAAGAAGCTTTTTCAAGCAGAGAAGAGGGTGGAACTGAAGAGCTTCCAGAAGGGTAACAGCCAGTATCTGCCAGAGGGAAAAAAGGAGATGGGAGAGGAAAGAGAAGAGAGGGCCCAAGGTCAGCATTACTTACAGATTGAGATGGTGGACAAAATAGGATGATTTCTGGCGTTTAAAATAGTTCTCCACCCCTCAACTGCTCCTCTAGGCCAATCAGCGTTACCATCTGAGAGTCCTCTCTTTAGCTGAAGGCTCTGAGTCTTTTCTTTTCACCGTAGTATACACACGTGGCTCCCATGGTGCAGTAAAAGAAAAGTGGACAAAGGAGTCAGGAGACCTGTCTGATCCCCAGCTCTGCCACCAACTGTGGTATGGTCTTCCTCTTCATTCATGAAAACAGGTAATAATGTTAATTCCGGGGGGGCCATTGGGAGTATTGTGACCGATTATTTGTTTACTCCTCTTTCCCCATCTTGGTCTCGGTTTCTTTATCTGTGAAATGGGGGTGACAGCACAGGTCATTTATAAGCTCCTTTGAGCAACTCTCCTTTGACAGGATTTGGCCCCAGTCCTCTGCCTCACTTAGGAAGTGACTCCTGATGAGAGTTTACAGGTCAATAAATAATACTCTCCTTCCCAGACAGATGACTCAGAAGCAGCTGAGCCCACCAGAGGGAGAATCAACTTCATTTGCCAGACTGGAAGGTGCAGCTTTAGATCTGTGACAATAGTGGCTTGTTACATTTCATTCCAGAAATCCAACCTCCTCTCCCATCTGGGAGACCACCACCCCAAGCCCAGCATGCAGCAGGCTCCTAACAAAAGTTTTAACAAAAGTTTTATGGGCATATGGGAGAGCCGTGAAGTTCTCCAGTTTCCAGGCAGGACAGGTAGCAGAGCTGGAATTTGCCCACTGAATCCCCTGCCGAAGTTTCTTGCCACTTCATCATGAAAGCCACATGTGTGACAGTGAGTAATGCCTATTGTTCGAGCAACCCCAAAAGGGTGGGGCAGCCCTGGACTGAAGGTGCCTCATCAGTTCAGCCAGATCCTCACAAGCCCTCAGTCCAGAAGCCTGGGATAATAGTAGTTCATATTTATTGGGCACTGTTCTACATGTTTTATATGCTTGAGCCCTTTTAATATTTATAATAGTCTTAAAAGGTAATTCCAATTATAAAGCTCATTTTTGAGATGAGGATACTGAGATACAGAGAAGTTACTTTTCCCAGATCACACATAAAACAAGTGGCAGAGACTGGGTACAAAGCCAGGCCATCCCAACTCCAGAGCCCACGCCTAACCATCCTGCTCTCCTGCCACCGCCACCTTCAGAGGGTCAGCCAGTCCACAGAAGGGGCATAGAGCACTTGAAGGCTCCATCCAACCTACTACTTCCCACACATCAGATACCCCCTGTGATGGCTAATTTTGTGTCAACTTACCTGGACGACCAGGTGCTCAGACATCTGGTCAAACATTATTCTGGGTGCATCTGGGAAGGGGGTCTCTGGATGAGATCAGCATTTGAATCTGTAGAAGGAGGACAGCAAATTGCCCTCCCCAGCATGGGTGGGCCTCATCTAATCAATAGAAGACCTGAATAAAAGAAAAATGCTGAGTAAGAGGGAATTCCTCCTGCCTGACTGCTTGGGCTAGAACATTGGTTTTTGTTGCTTTGTTTTGTTTTTTTCTGACCTTTGTATTAAGATTGAAGCATCAGTTCAGAGTTCAAGCAACAGCCTTGACCCCCCTGGTTCTCAGACTCAGACTGGAACTACACCATGAGCTCTCTCCTGGGTGCCCAGGTTGTCAACAGCAGATCTTGGGATCTGTCAGCCTCCCAAATCACGTGAGCCAGTTCCTGCTAAAAATCTTCCTGTATATATGTGCATCCTATTGGTTCTGTTTTTCTGGGGAACCCTGACTAGTGTACCCACATCAGCTCAAATTTCCTGGTTTACAGTTTTACCCATGTGAGGATGCTAAGAGGAGGTTCCAGCCAGAACCACCCTGGTCCTGAGCATTGGAGCATCAAGTCCGTATGGCAATGGCCACTGACCACAGAAGGGTGAGGAGAAGTAGGTAAGGCCACCAAGAAGAGGTACGTGGGGGACAAGAGGGAAGGAGGTAGTGGGGTTGGCACTGGAGAACAAGAGAGGACTCACTTGGCCCTACAAGACAGAGGATCCACAGGTGAGCAAACCTGGTGGTGAGAAGGGAAGACGGGGTGGAGGAGACCCCTGTCCTGCACTGCTTTGCAAAGGATGTCACTCCCCGCCCGGGCCCAGTGTGCCCCCAGCACACTGGGCTGCAGCCTCTTTCCTCCCCCACTGGCATGTGAAATCCCCAGGGGAAAAGCCGGTCTTCATCTTGCATCCCTAGCACGTGGCATAGGAAGTTGCTCAACAATGGTGGAATGGGAAGTCTATCGGTCAGATGCCCAAGTGAGTAAGTCGTTCAGTTTGTTGTGTGATGCAATTCTGCTTGAAGAATGAAGGAAGAGCCACAGAGGGTGAATGAACACGCAAGGTGGAAAACGGTTCCCGACAGCAGCAGCCGGAGTCCTTGCCAGTCGGTGGAGCACCACGGGAGAACAGTGCTCTTGAGCCAGATTCAGATTCCAGCTGCGTCTCTGACTAGCGGTGTGGCCTCAGGCAAGTTTCTTAACCTCTCTGGTCCTCTGAAAAATAACAATGACAATAGCACTCACCTCATGGGTTGTGAGGAACATTAAATGCATTAATGCAAGTCAAGTGCTTAGGACCCTGCCTAGCACATAGTCAGCACTAAATAAATGTGTTGAACCATCATTATCACCATCATCAATCATCATTTTGCACAAGTGGTCCATCAAAGTGGCTCACATTAGTTTCTGCAATTACTAATCTGAGCTATGGGAGTTCTTTTTAAGGTTCGTCCTTGGGGGCTCAACCTCTTACAGAGGCCACAGATCTATCACCTGATTCTGACCCTAAAAGGAGAGACTAGACCCAAATGAGCGCTGTAACCACAGCGTGTCTCCAGAAATCTCAGATGTTCCCAAATAAAGCTCCATGTGTCAAGAACCTGAGAAGAGAGATACTGTCACCGAAAACATTCAGCTTCCTTCCAGGTGGGGGGAGGGGGAATTATTTGTTTGTTTTTGCAAATATTAAACTTTCCAATTTTCTTATAACAGTGGTGGCTTCATCAGAAAGCTGGAGTTGGATGCCCACATTGTTATGAGTCAGGCTGTGGCTTAATCTTCTCTATGTTTTTATATTTGAGAATAAAGAAGCATTGGCACTTATCGAAAATTACAACAGCCAACAGCCGAGAAGGAAAAAAGCCCTGGCAGGTACATGGCTGTGATCTGCATATGTACCTGCTTTTGAGTTCATTATGGAATCACAGAATCAAGTCATCTCAGAGCTAGAAGGAGATTCAGCACCCTTCTCTTTCAACCTCTTCCTCTTACAGACGGGGAAACTGAGGCCCAGTGAAAGGATGTTAATTACCCAGCTTCACTCAGCTTGTTAGGGACAGCTAACTATGCTTTCTCTGTAGAAAATTGTGGAATAAAACTGTTGAGCAGGGGGATGGTCCACTTCTTATCTGAACAGCAAGATGCCCTCCACCCTCCCTGTCGGCACGGGAATGTTCCCCCCAGCCTTCACTTTGAGCCCCTCTATAATCTGCCTCTACCCAACCTCGCTCTCCCATCTTGGCTTCCATGCAGCCAGGCTAATCTACCCCTGCTACCGGCATAGCTCCCACACTATCGAGAATGCCTTCTTCAGCCCACCGTGCTGATGCTAAGTCTTTCCTTCAAAGGTAAGTGGGAGGCAACTTCTTTGAAGTTTCTCCTGACACGACCACAGCCACGAGAGTGACCCCTGACCTCACAGAGCAAGTTCAGCTGGCAGATCCCCCCGGCTGAGAGGCATGATGAGAAGTTGCTCAGGGAAGTCCGAGAGACCCAGCCTCCGCCCCAGCTCTGCTTCATGACTGCAAGCAAATTATTTCCCTCTCCTAGCCTCAGGTTCGTCTGCTGGAAAAATATTTTGCTCGTATAGTTGTTTTGAAGATTAAATAAAATTACACATCATAGCATATGAAGGAGGACTCAGATAAAGGAAATGTATACTTTAAGATACATTATTTAATTCACCAATGTATAGTACAGGCTTTTGTCCTGGAGTTGGTTCCTATGCATGTTGGTTTTGTCATCACAACTAGTTTGTAAGGAAATACAATTAAACTCCACGAGAGCAGGAATTTTGTCCCTTTTACTCCCTAAATGACCCCCAATGCCTCGCACAATGCCTGGAACATAGCGGGCACTCAGTAAATATTTGTTGAGTAAATGAACAAACTTTTCTTTCATCGTCTAAAGAGTGTAGATCCATAATAATAATAGGAAGACTTCTGTTTGCATAGTGATTTATCAATACATTATTCAAAGCATTTTCACATGTAAAAATGTGTTTGATGCTCAGACAATGCTGTGAAGGAGGAAGATGAGGTATCGATATCTGTCCCCAAGACCTAGGTGAGGAAACTGGAGTGCAGAAGACTGTTTTCAAGGTGCCAGAACGAGGAAGTGGTGAAGCAGGGGTTAAAGCTGTCTCACAAATCCAGATTGAGTCTACTTCCCATCTGCCACATCCAGTAAGTGCTCCTGGAAGGACTGATGAATTTGGATTCTGATTTTGATCTACTTGGTGAAACATTTGATGACTGTGACGAGTTCCGTGGCTTCCTGAAGAAAGACATTTCTGACCGGGGTGGCCGGATAAAGCGGCACCTAGGCAGGGAAGCTGGTGCAGTGGGAGGGAAGCGAATTAGAGAAACTCTTCCTTCAGCAAGACAAATTTCTCCAGGGAAACCATGCTTGGCTGGGGAAACCAATTGGAAAAGAATGATAGAGGGCTGGCTCCTGAGCTTCATCAAAGTCATTTGTTGCAGGTAAGCTCATTTTTCACAGGCCAAGGGGATATTTACCTGGAGTACACCTTTAAGGAATAGTCGACAGATTGAACGGTACGATGCTTTATTATATTTCACACCCTGGTGATTCAATATGATGGAGGCAGATGGGGGCAGTGGCGGGGGGCGGGGACTGTGCTCTTGAGGGAGAGTAAAGGAAAAAGGCAGAAGAAAGGGATATTAAAATGTCCA
The DNA here is from genome assembly GCF_002837175.3 of Physeter macrocephalus. Lineage (NCBI taxonomy): Eukaryota > Metazoa > Chordata > Mammalia > Artiodactyla > Physeteridae > Physeter > Physeter macrocephalus. Next base: position 61,701,382 of record NC_041232.1, on the reverse strand, counting down.
GCAAGGGGGTATCCTCCTTCTCGGGTGCCTGGGGCAGACCTCAACTGCAGTGGAAGGTACACAAACAGTCCGCCCTATGGATGATGCTGACCAGGGAGTGGGTGTCCCATGTCAGTTAACCTCACCCCTTCCTCTTGACCACTCCCTTATGTCCCATGGCACCTGGTCAACCCTCCACCATTTTCCAAAATGTTTTCACACAATTCTTGGCCTGTGCTCTGTCCTGCTTCTACCACTACTTTCGTCGGGTGAGCTGAGGCAACACGTCTGACCTTGGCAACACAGTTTCCTCATCTGTTTAAGAAAGAATTCCCTAACAGTCTCTAAGCTACCTTCCAGCCCTTACGTTTTATGATTCCAAGTCAGCCCCAGAGATCTACCTTTCTCTAGAAACTGTTGGCTTCCTCAGCAGCCCTCCCTCACATCCCTGTCCTGCCAGTTGGCCATCTAGAAGTCTGCCAAAGCCACCATCAGAAAAAGCATCCTCAGCCTGAAGGCTGCCTCTGCCCAGAGGCAGAGGGCTCCAGAGGAAGGAATGGTTATCTCCTTGACAACCAGCATCCCTTAATAACTCTCAGTAGTTCTCTCATCCAGGAATTTGTCTCAACCTCTGGGAAACTCTACTTTTAGCCCTTTGCACCATCTACCAAGCGTCCTAACTTGAGTATATATATATATCAACCTTTGTGCAACAAAGGACTGGGTTTCTGCTGTCCTCAAATCTTCAATGTCTCTGTAGAGTGCCTTCCATCAGTTTTCATCTTCTCACTCGAGATGTCACCCTTACCTGCATACTCCTATCTTTGCCCCTTACCTCTTCAGAAACCCCTCTAAATGCCATTTCTCTTCACTCAGATCAACCTGACCCACTGTGTCTGCTAGAAGGTGAACTCTCGCACTTTTCCCTTCCTTGTCCTCCTGCCTAGAATGTACAGCTGTTGGGTAGAGCTCTGGTGGCCATTTGTGATGAGGCCACCTTGAGGATATAAGTCATGAGCTGAAGATGGCGGGCCAGAAATCCGAAAGGTGTGGTGTCCCTGAAGGCTGCGAGGCAGAGCCATCACAGCAGGCTGATACCACCACCTCTGGACTTCTTTCAAGTAAGAGAGAAAAAAACTCCCCCCTGTTTATGCCACAGTCTCTTGGGTTTTCTGTTGTGTGCAGCTGAGCCCAGTGAAAACTGAAATGTAAACGATGCAATAGCCTTGTCTAAGGGTCTCCCCACTACATTCACCTTTCGACACCCATGGGGCTTAGCGCATGACAGGGAACGCGTGAATATTTGCGGAGGAAAGCAGGCAGGAGGGAGTGCAGGGTGGTTCATTTCCCTCCCCTGCTTCCTTCTCCCCCCTCCCCCGTTCCCTGGCCCTGGGTGGAGGGGCTTGGGGAAGGCTGGATGCTGGGCTGGGCACCCATCATGGCATGTCCACTGTCCCCCACCCGGGAGGGATGTGTTTCCAGAGCTCTGACTAGGGGCACTGAGGCTATTTTGGTACAGAGGATTTACTTTGTCTTTAAAAGGCCAAGGGGTTTGAAGTTGAGTTTGGGGTATGGCCAAAGCCCCTTTGTGATACCCCTCAACCCCTTCTCTTCACCCTGTTTCTCCTCTGTGAGTGTGATTTGGGACTGGAAACTTTGACCTTTGTGTTAGAGCACTGAGGAGATGTGCTAAGTACTTGTTGTGAACCTGAAACTGTGTTATCAGCAGTCTGGCCATCGTTTAGCACGGCCCAGAGACAGACTCTGGATGAAAAAGAGAAGCTCAGAAGCAAAGGGCCAGATGGAGAAAAACCACCCCGGGCTGCCTGGGGCCACACGGGGCCAGAGGGTGAGGGGACGGAGGCCTGGGTGCATGGGGATGAGGGGCTTGGAGAGTGAGGGATACAGCAATTCAAACCAGTCCCATGAGCAGTCCCTGAGAGCTTTCTATTTACCAGGAAACACAAAGGGACCTCCCAGCCCCCGAAGGAGCTCACAGTCTAGAAGAGATCAAGGGTGTTTGTGCAAATATCTAGAATATGACGATTTCAAGTGTCCAAAAAGATGAATAAATCAAGGGCTATGGGGACACTGAGGAGCGAGAAACGGATTCTGCTTGAGGACGAGAAGAAAGCTTCCCAGAGGAAGTGGCCTTGGGACAGGGCTGGCAGGTGGAGGAGACCTCTGGCCTCGTGTGCTGGAGGGAGGGAGACAATCTAGGCAAAGGGAGAGGCGAGGCCATGGCAGGGACGTGCCAAAAGGGGAAGTTGTCTCTAACTTCACAGTTGTTTTGATGAAATGGATGAGTATGTTTTGGACACCAGCCTCCTCAGAGGATGCCCACAGCTTCATCGACCAGGAAACAGTTGTTCTCCCCACACCCATAAAGACGGGTGTGGAGCCCGGTGACTCCAGGTACATGGCATTTCCTGGGAACAAGTCCAGTGGTGGAAATAGCTTTGCTGAAACTCAGGTGGTGGGTGAGGTCGGCAGGCCAAGTGCACAGGTGCACTCGTAACTGTCCCCTGGATGCCCCTGGACAGACTGGAAACACAGACTATGACACTGGAGCCCAAGACAATCCCTGGTGAAGAACTCAGGGATATCAGAGCTGCCATGCACTCTTCTTCAGGCATTGGGTGACACTGGGTGACTCCTAGGTACCTGGATCCTAAAGGGACACAGTGACAGGAAAGAGATACATTAGCCCCACTCCAGCCTCTTCAAGCTCAGAGCACAGTTACAAGGCATGGAGCCCACATGGGAGATGGCAAGAGAGTACCCTCAAAGAGTAACAAAAAGGCAGCCAGTGAGAGCTAGAGGAGCACAGAGTAGATGCACAGAGATGCAGGCACGGTCAGTCCAGGAGTAATTCCTGAAGGAAGCAACTCTGAATCCTTGTGCCAGAAAAATAGGCACTCCAGCATTGGTGGTTGTATCAGTCACCTATTACCACGTTAATGCTGCATAACAAACCATCCCAAACTCAGTGGCTTAAAACAGCAGTCATTCACTCACCCATGTGACTGTAGGCCACTGACCCAGGCTGAGCCTGACTCCAAGCTGCAGGTCAGATCCAAGTGCACACATTCGTTTCTCACCCTCCTTGCACCACAGGTCAGCTGGGACATGTTTCTCACGACCATCGGAGAAGCACAAGAAGACGTGTTAACCTCATACCTGCTGATATCCCATTGACCAAGGCAAGTCACACGGCCAAGCCCTTCATCAAGGAGGTGAGGTATACACTTGGCCTACCATAAAGTCAAAGCAAGTCACAGCCAAGCCCAGCTTCAATGGAGCAGGAAGTATGTGTGTCTGGAGGGGGTGGGGGTGGGTGGGAAGGAAGTGAATTTTTTTAAGTCTGTTACAACGATGGAGAAAAAGGGAAAGCTATTGAACATAAAAGGACTATATAAGCAAAGGTTGAGAAGTGAGTATGAGTTTTCTCTGGGAGGACAGCCAGGAGGACACATGTGACCCAGAGAGAAGCAGTGGGCTGGGCAGGTAGAGGGTGGAGCCCCAGCTGTCTCTGGCAACAAGGCTGGGGGCATAAGTAGGTGGCAAGCCAGCTAATGAGCTCTTTCTTGGGCCCTTGCCTCTTCTCCTTGATGAATTAAGAAAGTATCAACTGGAAGCAAGAGATCTCACTCCTGTAGGAAAATATTACAACTCACCGTGTTCCTGCTTCCTCCGGAGGCTTTCCAGGATTTGCCCAGCCCTGAGCTCTGGTCCGTGTCTGAGCAGAGGTAATGCACACCCTGGGGAAGTGCCGCCCCAGCTACTCAGAAGACACTGCAGGACCCACTAGATCACTGTAGTGTGGCTACCTGTCTTGATGCCCCGTCTAGACTCTAAGCCGCCAGGGGCCTGGGACTGTATTTCACACTTTTATTTTTTTGCATTCTCTAAGCAGCAGGAGGTCCCTAACCACATGTGGAATAAATGGCTGAATGGTAGATGGTGCTGAGAAAATCAGGCAGCGCCATTTCTGGAATAAACAACTGAGGAAACTAGGTCAGCTGGACCAGCCACAATCAAGACAGTCCTATAAACAGAAAATGCAAACATTATTTAGGGACAGGAGCGTGAAATGGGAAAGGGGAAGGACACTTGAAGGTGGATGGAAACTCAGCCTTGTGTGAAAACACAAACTTGAGCAGAAATGAAATTGCCAGAAGGTTGTCCGTCTTAAAAGAATGTAGTTGCGGGTAATGGCCCCGGGGAAAGCTTCCATGGCAAATCAGCCCGCCAGCCACCTCCTACAGAGCCCGGAAAGGTACTGCTAACAAGAGGGCATGCTGGGGAAAGTCTGGCCAGCCACACAAGGAGGGCTGTCCAGTAGCCACCCCTGCACTGTGACAGGATTTGCCCTTCCTTACAATAGGGTTCCTCAACTGGAATGAATACCTTCTCCCTTGCCTCCTCCAGGAAGCCTTCCAGGATAGATAACATCATAACACTGACTTAATCCCAAATAAAGCACACAAATTCCCCTTCATTGATAAATGACTTCAATATATTTTATTTAACTCTTGATCACAGAGTCTTTAAATTGCCTCTTGCATATCAGTCTTGTCCATTCGTTAAACTAGGAGCCACAGCTTTCCTTTCCTGTGAGTCCCTCCTCCAGGCTGGACACATTCCTTGCTATTATTAAATTCCCTTCAACAGAATGTGAGGTAAATATGTGATGACACTGATGAAGATCAAAGACACAAATCAGAAATCCAGGACCTCCTGGTTGAAGCAAGAGATTTCACAAGAAAAGCGCTATCTTAATAATGGGTTATGTTGGAAAAGGAAGAGAATGTCATCAGTGACAAAACCCCAGCCTCTCCTCCCACCATCCCTCCCCTCTATGCAGGGCTGGGGTTGGGGGTGGGGGGGCGGGCTGTGAGGTGAGCCACTTCTCCAGAGTTCCTTCCATTCTTCATGAACTTGGCCTCAGCTCAGTCTTTTTCTGCCCCATCCCAAGCCCTTGAACTTGACCTGATGAAAACAGCTTGTGTCTCTGATGCTTGTTCCTTTCCTTAGATTTTCAGTAAACATCCTTGAAATCCGCCAGCCTTGCTCACACCTCCATCAGGCTAGAGCAGGTAAGGTTGCCCGGAGGGCCCACAGGGAGGACCGTGGAGCTGGGTCAAGGTGAGGGCACTCAAAGGCTGGCATCTGGTCCATGTGCCGTCATCACATGGTCTTCCAAACACCAAGTGCTCCAGGAAGCGGTCCCTGGCTACCAGGCCCCGGACCGGTGCCTGCAGAGTACCACTCAGGGATGGGCTCTACCCCATGGAGCGTTTTGGGGTGGAGCTCAAGTTCTCCCCATCTCTGATGGTCAGTTCTTGGAAGGTCTCCTACTTGCCTCCTCCTGGGGGCCTAGACTGGCCCTCGACACAGGTGCCAGTCTCCATTTGACCTGACGTCCCCGCCCAGAGAGGCCACAGGATGGCCCATCGCAGGGTCTGCATCTACATACAACCCTGGCCAGGGAGGCCCGGGACTGACCTGGCCCTGCCGTGTGAGCTGGATAAAGGATGGGGATGTCAGCTACGTCTGCAGGCTTGGCCACATGTCCCTGTGAGAGGAGGGGACATAAACGCCCCTGATTGAGAGCCTCGTTCTACATTGTGCTCTACACCCTAAGGCTCCTGTTGGTCAACTGGCTGGTTGGTTGGTTTCCTTGACACGATGATCTCGGTTTGGGGTTGAGGACATCAGAGGCCAGTGGAGCAGATGTGCTTGGGTTCCTGGTGGAGGAGAAGCCGCCAGGTGGCTGACCTTTATTCCCAGCAGACTTGAGGCTCTGCCTCTTTGTGAAGATTGATTCTTAGGCCACAGATTGTCACACTGGGGATTAACTAGAGGCGGCTGGAGCTGTCCCCACCCTCCCAGATGTCTGCCCCTACCTGGTGCACAGTGTTTCACTGGCTGTCAATTTGGCAAAAGGGTTTCTTATTCCTCTGGGAGAGGTGGTTATACACACACACACTCAGATACACACTCTCTCACACACATTCCCAGCCACTCTCTCAGACAGAAAGTGGAAACAAGAGTTGTCGTAAAACAACGCCTTACACTTCCATCATACTTTTGGCTTTGCAGATGACTCTCGTGGCTAGTATTCTTAAACCTTCTATTTGATTGTTTTGACCTCCTTCCCGAAGCAGGTTGGCAGCTCTTGTTACCGCCAGGTGAAGACACTGAAGCTGCAAAGATTTAGCAGCTCATTCCAGGCAGAAGACACACACTGCTGGTCAAAAGCAGTTTTGGACCAAACACCCTACGGTGTACAGGACGCCCCACAGCAAAGAACTATCCAGCCCCACAGGCAAGAGTGCCCAGGATGGGAAACATAGAGTCAAGAAGGAGGCAGGAAGTCACCCTTCAGCCCAGGTCTTCCACTGAGTTGCTGTGTGACGTAGGCCAAGTTACCTCACTTTCTGCAGTTTGGAGTCCACGCTCTCCGAGGTCCTTGTGTCCCTGATATAGGGACAACCTCTGCTCTCTCGGCTCACCCTCCTCCCCCTTCTCATGAGAGCTGCTCCCACACCCACTTCTAACCTCCCGCTCCGTCCACAGGCCCCCTGCCCCGGCCGAGGCTGAATGGGCCAGGGGGAGGCACGTAACCCCGGGGGCGCCAGAGACCTTCATGAGACTTTCAGTGTGGAACTGGGGGCAAAGACTGCTCTCTGGAGGGCCTGTGAAGCTTGATTTCAGGAGCTACAGGCAGCTGTGTTTTGGTTGACTGGAGAAGGAAGGCGGTCAGATAAACAAGCCAACCTGCCCGGAAAGGCAAAGTGGAGCCCTGGAGCTTGGAGAAGCAGCCCTCGCAGTCCTTGAGGCCCAGCCGCACCCTTGCCTTCCTGCCTTTTGGTGACCGAAGCCAACTGATTTCCTTTCTGGCCTATCCTAATATGAACTGGTTTCTGTCACTTGCAACCAGCACATTCCTGGCTAACCTCCGTCTGCATTTTCCTGCTCCCATTCCTTCCTCCAGCACTCAGGCCTTCTCCTCCTTCCTCGCAGTTAATCACGAGGCACAGTCTGGACGATGAGACCCAGCAGATGCCTGCTGGTGGCATCCCTTTCTTCCCACCTCGGATGGCTGATGCTCTGGTCAGAGCCACTAACTGATTCCAGCTGCCAAGATATTTCAAATTTGGCGGGGGGGGTGGGGGAGACTCTCTTTAAGACACTGTCATTGGTTTTCTGCTTCATGCAGCCAAAAGCACTCCTGTTACACTGGTAAGAGTCTCTCCCAGAGGAATGGAGGGGCCGGGTGGTCATTCATGCAGGAACCTCCAACCCCACACTGCCTGTCCTCTCAGTTAGCCTCATCCCTGCTTGCCAAGATCCTGAGGCCCTGACATCAAAATCTGGGATGTCAGAACAGTGCAGCTTGTGGTGCGTTTGACTCAGGAGAAAGCCTGGCTGGCCCCAGTCCTCAGGCCCAGAGAAGCTGGTAGGAAAGTGTCGCCACATAATACTGACGAGCAAAACATCTCTGGATAATCCTCTCAAGTCAGAGAAGAAAATAACTAGCGTGACTGATGATCCCAGAACACCTGAGGCTTGGGGCCAGGACTGAGCCAGGGAGTGCACAGAATACTGCTACCTGGCAAACAGGGCCTTCGCAAGGGCAGGTGTGGCTCCCAGGGCTGAAGGTCGGACCAGAGTTCACTGGCAGGGCCTGGTGCCTCTTCTGACAGCTTCCCCTCCCCCACTCAGGGCCAGATGTGCTGATCAGATCAGTCCCCTCAGGCCTCACAGGCAGCCTGAGCAAGAGGGAGGAGACCTCGACTAGGCGTGCCCAGTCCTGAGATTTAGTCCCTGTCTCTCTGCAAAATTGGCACTTGTCGGAAAGCACTTTCACAACCCTTCATCAAATGTTAAGTCTGGAAGTCACCTTAGAGATTGTCTAGTCCAACCCCTCATCCCCAAATGAAGAGACTGAGGTCCAGAGAGGGAAAGTCTTGAGCTAAGGCCCACAGCGTAGGGGTGACAGGACCACACCAGGAACCTGTGTCTCCTGGCTTCTCCCCTCAGCTGTTTGTCACTGCAAACCCTCCCTCTCATCTGTTGAATTATTTGTTGGGTCCAAAAAATTGTGATAGAATGGTAATGAGTATCCTAGTCAAGGGAGAATATGGAGATGTATCAGCAATCTACTGCCGTGTAACAAGGTTAACCCACAGATCAGTGGTTTAAAACAACAAGCACTTATCCTCTCCTGGTTTCTGTGGATCTGGAGTCTGGGACCTGCTTGGCCGGGTGGTTCTGGCTCAGGGTCTCTCATGAGGGTTGCAGTCAAGATGGAGACTGAAGCCACGGGGAGGGAAGGAGGTAGGGAAGGGGGTATTCCTAGCATGCAAAAGGCAGGGAGCAGTGGGGATCCCCAGTGAATCTGGGGTTGCAGAGTTGAGCAAGGCTGAAGTGAAGAATGGGGGGTGGGCAGGAAGTGATAAGAGGTGAGGCCAGAGAAGCTTCGATTTCCATTTACATATTACTTCTTTCCAGAAGCCTTTTTCAACACTACCAAATTTTCTGCCAGCTCCCTGGCTCCCTGCACTTGCCCAGACTGCATGATTGTAATTGTCTCTTACCTTCTATTTTATTCTTGTATACTATAAGTTCAACAACATATAATGATATAATAATAATAATAACTAAAACTTACTGAGCCTTTATCAAACATAAATGCCAGGAACTGTGCTAAGCAATTTACTCAACAAAGGGATAATATTTTTAAATGATAACTGGCTTTTGCTTTTCCTCGTTTGTCTTTTTTGCGCTGAGTTTCTCCAGTCTAGAAATCAGGGAAATAGGACTAGCTTAGAATAAAGAAGTCAGTGGGGCTGCTGAATGAATTTGTTTAACTCACTGAAAGAATACCAGCCTTGAAAATATTTTATTTTAAGGAATCGGAAGATTGACCGAGACATGACGTTTTTTTAGGCCAGAAGCCTGACCTTGGCTCCTAACTCTCCAAGGGGCTGGAGGACTCAGTCCCCGAAGGTCACACAGGAAACAGCATGGAAGAAAGCTGCTGAGGGCAGTTCTCACCACAGGTGAAAGGCTGAGCAGCAAGCAGGGGGAGGAAAAAGAGAGCATGACAATGACTTAGAGGTCACCGCTGAGGCCTCCGAGGGGGAGCCGAGCGCCCAAACGGGCACCAAACGTGGGGCAGTCTGGATGATAGAGGCCACAGAAGGCCAAGCTTCCTGGCCTCTGGAGGGCGGGGCAGGAGCCTTTAAGCCTGGTGTGAGCCTCACCTGGCACCTGTGTGTCCAAGTGGCCAAGGTCGGAGGGAGTATCTGGGCTGTGTGGGCCTGAGGGCACCGCACTGTACTGGGGTTCCCACCAAATGGGTGGGGAAGGCTGGGGGAGGGCCAGGGGACCAAAGTGATGAGGGAGACACAGCGTGGCCTACCTGGGCCTGTGACCACAGGACGCGGGGGCCCATAGCCCTTGCAGCAGATGCTACAGGGGTAAAGACTGACATCCAAAGATGAGGTGAGACACACCACAGTCCAGAAAAGGACAGGCCAGAGGACGTGTCCAGACCGGAGGGCCCTTTCCCAGTGCCAGGACACACTACACAGGCACGCCCGCACACACTTATATACTGCCACTACTCCCCCCAGACTAAAATGACCCTCAGGGAAAGGGAAGGGAGAAAGAGAAAGGGGAAAATTGTGAATTTACTACTTTTTACCCCAGAGTGACCACACTCAGACCCAGGAGAGACTACCTTGAGTCGGTAGAATTAAATTGCCTGCCCTTTTAGGGATACATGTATGCTCGTGAGCCAGGTTCAAGTTGGAAAAGTGACAGTAGCTCTGCTTACCTTGCTACCCTCTCAACTCCACCTCCAACCTCCCCCCCACCCCCCGCAGGCTACATCAGCCCATGAACTCTCCTGCAGTCCTCTCACTGCACCTCTGGTCTTAGGTCACCTCCTCTAGTTCCCTGCCCTCCTTCTCTGGGCAGGCCCGCATCCTCTGTTGCCACCATCTGGGCACCTGCAGATGAGCAGAATGGTGGAGAATATTCTGGACACAGAGGGGACAGCTGGGGTTCAGATGGCTTTAGCAGTGATGGGCCATGAGACCACAGCCTAGTCATTAGACCTCTCAGCTTCAGTCTCCATATCATAAAAATGGGGATATTGATGAGAAAACCCATTCTTACCACAGCTGCTGTGAGTCTTACATGAAATAATAGAAGTATCGAATGAAGTGCAAGAGCTAGCTGTCTCAAAAGCTCACCACGTAAGAGCCAGATACTGTTGCGTGCACCTTCTGTTATTAGCTCATGCAGTCCTCAGTAACCTCATTTCACAGGTGGGGCAACTGAGGCCCAGAGTGTCCAGTGCCTTGCCTCAGGCTACGTGGCACCCCTGAGCAGCCAAGGCACTGGCCCACCTGCTCCTCTCCAGGGAGCTCAGGTTTCTTGTCTCCTCACACCCTGGAGACTCTGCTCACCTCAGCCAGCAGCCCACCCTCCCCCGCACAGTGGTTTGATGGTGGTAATATGGCGCCTTGTACTTTCTACCCCCAGGGAGGGGCACCCGGTAGAGCTCAATGGGTAGATGACATCCCTTGACTCCTCGAATCCTCCTGCCCTGTGCTGTACACAGGGCAGGGCACTGACCCATCAGGACCAAAGCTGGCCTAACACAGGACAGGGTCCCTGAGGCCAGGGGTTAACCCCTTTGTTGTTGGGTTGTGAGGAGACGGGGGAATAAAGAGGTCTCAGGTGGGAGAGGGACCAGAGCTGTGGACACGGCACGCCAGGGGTTTGGGTAGCTGCTATGGTCTGAAGGTTTGTGTCCCCTCACATTCACCTGTGGAAAGCCTAACGCCTAAGGTGATGGTATCAGGAAGTGAGGCCTTTGGGGTGATTATGTCATGAGAGTGGAGCCCTCATGAATGGGATTAGTGCCCTTATAAAAGAGACTCCAGAGACATCCCTCACCTCCTGTACTGTGTGAGGACACAGCAAAAAGTTGCCAGCTATGAATCAGGAAGAGGCCTCTCATTTGACCATGCTGGCACCTTGATCTTGGACTTCCCAGTGTCCAGAACTGTGAGAAATATATTTCTATTGTTTATAAGCTACCCAGTCTGTGGTGTTCTGTTATAGCAGCCCGAACAGACTAAGACAACAGCCAACACAGAAGTGTTTTAATAATATTAAAATCTACAGGACCCTATGGGGCACACCACCTGATTATCGGCTCTGAACTTGTCTTATTCTGGTTACTTAGTGAAGGACAAATCTGGGTCTAGAAGGCTGGCCTGCTGATGCCCGTCCAGTGTTCCTTTTACTATCCCAATTCATCCTCCCTAAATAGGGCCATGCAAAAAAGGTGATCAAAATGTGGTTGGTGTGACTTTCCTGGTGGCACAGTGGTTAAGAATCCGCTTGCCAAGCAGGAGACACGGGTTCGATCCCTGGTCGGGGAAGATCCCACATGCTGCGGAGCAACTAAGCCCGTGCGCCGCAACTACTGAGCCTGCACTCTAGAGCCCACGAGCCACAACTACTGAGCCCGAGCACAACAGCTACTGAAGCCCACGCGCCCTAGAGTCTGCGCTCCGCAACAAGAGAAGCCACCACAATGAGAAGCCCGCGCGACGCAATGAAGACCCAACACAGCAAAAAAAATAAAAAATAAAGCAAAATGTGGATGATATTTCGTCCTTAGCTATGAACTCTCCTCTGTTCTCCGCTGCCTCTCTGTCTTGCCTAGGACCCCCCAGACCAAAGTGTAATTACCCAACAATGAGTCCAACCTTGGACAGTGCAGCCCAGCCCTGGACTCACCCTTCTTTGGCTGGATCCCAGTCCTCCAGGACCTACCCTCTTCCCAGTGGTATGCTAGAATACGACTCTAGGCACCTGACATACAGCTTTTGCTGATGTCCGCCAATGTTAATGTTCCACCCTGGTCAATTTCAAGCTACCAGTGTTTAAACAACCAGCTCACAAAATCCCTGAATATTTAACAGTCAGCTCTCATGAGCTGGTATGAGCCAGTTCCAGGGCGCTCTCACCCAATCTGCTGAGAGGTCTGCATGCCTAAATGGTACAGCAGGAGGACCACCACTGGCTCAGGGCATGATGCGCCCTCCTACCACCTGCATCCTGGCCAGCACACCCTGAAGTTAATGCAACTGAGAATCTTTATTCCCTTTCCCTACACCCAGAGATGGAGGGGACAAGCTAGCCCCAGTAGTAGATAGAGATAGAGGTAGAGATACAGACGTAAACATATAGATAGGAAGATTTCCTCTGTGTCTCATATATTTTGCAATCTAATCAGAGTAAAAAATGGATACATAATGATAATTATAATTATTATCATATTAGAGGAGAGACTATATAATCCTGGTGGAAACATCTGGGCTATACACCCCACCTGTGAGTTGGCTCCTGCTGGCGTCAGCATCCTCATAGTGTGTGTGGTGTTCTCACCCTCTGGGGGCTCCCTGTCCCCGGGCCCATTAGCAGGCAGCGAACGCCCTGAGCAGCCGCTGACACGTACAAACAGTCGCCAGCGGGTGGACCATTTGTTTGCTTTTCGGCAGTGTGAAGGGTGAGTTGAGTCATTTTGCACCCAATTACTTTGCAGTAAATTTGCCGGATGGTTCTTGTCCTGCGGTATTGATCCAGCATCTCACCTTGAGCTTGTTTATTGACACATCAAATTCAGAAGTCAGGCCCGCTCGATTGACCACTTCCCAATTAGGGCATTTATATGATGTCACCGAGGCTCCTTGTCACGTTCCGATGAGAGCCATTTGTCCCCCCCCCCCAACCACTGCCGCCGCCCAATCGCCTGCAACCAAGTTGCCATTTTTCTCTGACCTTTCCGGAGACAGATGGCAGTCTATAAACTACATCATTAGCAACGTGTCATTTTATCTTGCCGCCGTTTCTCCACGTGAAAGGTGCCTTGTTCAATAAAAGATTCCGCAGCCAAGTTCTCCCCAGAGAGAGGCTTACAACTGCTTCTTTGCTGGAGTAACAGATGATGGAAACCAATGTTTCCTTTCTCATCAGGGGGATGTCCTTTGGCCCTGTTTGGAAAGGAGGTATTTGGGCAGTGACACAGAGCAGACTACAGGGCTGGGGGGAGTTGAGATGACAGGAGTCAAGAACACAACCAGATACCAAAAAGACAGCACCCAGGGACGTGGTGATGCATCTCACACTGAGTCTTCTCAGTAAAGTGTCTCGACCCATTTCTCTTTTTGGGGGGGATTTTTAAATTTTATTTTATTTATTTATTTTTCATACAGCAGTGCTTATTAGTTCTCTATCTTATACATATTAGTGTATAGATGTCAATCCCGATCTCCCAATCCATCCTGCCGCTCTTAATCTGCCTGTGTATGGTGGGGGTGGGTTTGACTATGAAATTCACAATGTCACGGAACGTGTGCTCTTAGCGTTGAACTCGAGGTCAGGAGATTCCACCCCCTCACACAGCAAGGTGGCACAATTACCCCACTTCAGGGACCAGCTCACAGTGGAGGGGCAGTAGGGGTGAAGGTAGATCTTCTACTTGCTGACATAAGGCTAGAAAGAGCTAGAGTAGGGGCTCCGTGAGGGCAAGCACCAAAGGCAGGAGGGCCAGAGAAAGAGTCTCCCCAGATGCTTGCTGAATATTGACTGACAGAAGTTCAGCTCGATGTAGAATGGTACATACTAAACAAACGCTAAAAATATATTCTCATCAGCAGCATCGGTAATTTGCATGGAATTCCGGAGGCCATGTGCATAATATGGAGAAGACATACGACGATGGGCTGAGACGCTCTTCTTGCTCAGCGGGAGGCAGGGCCAGGACCGGAGCCCAGGTCTCTGGACACACTTTGCCGCATTATGTTTGGGGTCACATGAGTGTAGTATAAGACACAGCCTCCCCGCCTTTTCAAGTCAAGGCACACAGAACATGAGACTGTACTTGAAGCACAGTAGGTAAAGGGGGGGGTGGTTTCCTAGAGGCCAGAGGTACCCAATATGGGGATCCTGGCCACCTAGAGGGCTGAGAGGATCGATAGCTCAGCATCCCGTAACCCGTTCAAGGCCCTCAGATTGGGAAGTCTGGTGTGTGAACGAAACTGTGGAAACGGGAATCCATCCCAGTCATTCACTGTGGCCATGCCAGAGTGAGCAGGAGTCAGAGCTGTCCCCGGGGTGAGTCCCCTGCTCTTCCACTGGCCACTCCCACTTGCTCTCAGTGTCCTCCCAAAAAGCCACCAGGTCTCAGGGTAGAGCAGGATCTAAAGGGGCCCCTCACATCATTCTATGTCATGTCTTGAAAATCAGAGCCCTTATCTTATCTTAAAGACCTACCATGATGTCCTCCATAATTAAGTTCCTCAGATACATCACTCAAGGAAGAGGCCCGTTCTTTGTTTTACTTTCACCTCTCTTAATGTAATCAGAGTCCGATCCAACTTGGAGCAATTCTTGTCCTCATGGGGATGGAGAATGGACGAGTAAGGCCTTTACTGACTAGAGGCAACCAGGAATAATGGGGGGATAAAACATTTTAACATACAAAGTTGTCAGTCCCTCACTAGAAAACCCACTTTGGGGTGAGACACTTCTAAGCCACACAAGCCCTTTTTTATTCTTTACCTTTTAGCATTTCTTTATCGTTAAAAGAGGAGCATAAAAAACATACATAGGGTGTGGTATCTGCCCACAAGGGGCTTACAATCTACCTAGGAAAACGAGGACCATCTAGGAAGCAAAAGAGAACAACAATACGTTGTAATAGACAACAAACAATGTGTTGTAAATGGTAATGATGCTGAGTGTCACGGGAGATTCTGCCCCTGGAATCACCTCGGGTTGTCAGCAGTGATGGGTGTTGACTGGATTATCAAGACTAGACGTGGCAGATGGTAAGAGCTTGATTAGTTCCACTTCATCTTATGCCTGGAAAAGACCTGAAATCTGAGGTCCAGTGTCTGCTAAGTATGTGGACAAGTAGTTATACTCTGGGCAGTTTTTCAAACTACGGGGTGTGACCCACTAGCGATGATGATGATGAGATCAGTTTGAGAGGTTATTACCAACGTGTTTTTAAATGAAACAGAATGGAACAGTGGGATAGGATAGGATAGGATAGGATTGGATTGGATTGGATTGGACAGGATAGGATAGGATAGGATAGGATAGGACAGGGCAGGACAGGATAGGAGAGGATAGGATAGACAGAATAGATCAGAGTGCATCTGCTGTGTGGTAAGAACCACAATATAACACTTCTGTTTCACATGTGTGTGGGAGGGAGGGAGGGTGGTGGGGATATACTAGGTCCAGATGTAAAATGCATTTTTCTCTATGGGTCATAGAATAATCTGAAAGAGACTGTCATGGGAGATCGTTACTTTCCTTCACCTTTTTCTTTTACCAGAAGAGATATCTGTCTATCCAAATCCTTGCCCTAGTTCAAGGCAATTCAACGAACATTTTATTGGGCACCTACTACGCGCCAGGCCCATGAGAGATACAGAGCCAAGTTAGATGCTGTGCCTGCCCCATGTGCGACATTAAGGAATTAGTCCATATTCAGCATTCAGCACTTACTGTGTGCTCTGTGCAGGACACAACCTTGAACAGGAGAGCCATGGGCCAGCACCCAGGGAGCCCAGGGTCTAGCAGGGAAATAGGTAAGCACAGGTAAACTAGCGCAGGTGGGGAGTGCAGGGCTAGGGGGGAATGCTGGTGCAGGCTCGGGGTGGGGGGGAAGTCAGGATAGACCTAACTAAGCTGTGACCTAAGGGAGAGAGGGCAGTGACCCCGATAAGGAGGAGGAGTTCCAGGCAGAGAGAGTGGCCCAGAGGTTAGTAGAGCGAACAATTAGTCCTGATTTGCCCAGAATTTTTCTGGTTTGGGCACTGAAAGTTCTGCATTCCAGGAAACCCCTTAGTTCCAGGCAATCCGGTATGGTTGGTCATCCTCGAGGTAAGAGAAAGTGTGATATATTCTGGAAATTAAAATTGGTTCAATTTATGACTTTTAATAAGAAAGGTCCCCTAGATTTTGTCTAAAATCTAAAACTTGATCCTAAGGCATCGTATTTAAATATTGAGTTTGTTTATTGCCACCTAAATTCAGTTGTTTTAGTGTTTTGTTTTGTTTTGTTGCGGTACACAGGCCTCTCACTGCCGTGGCCTCTCCCGTTGCGGAGCACAGGCTCCGGACGCGCAGGCTCGGCGGCGATGGCTCACGGGCCCTTGCGCTCCGCGCCATCTGGGGTCTTC